>NC_058133.1:81573937-81597828 GCF_016433145.1 Gracilinanus agilis | reverse complement strand
CACCAATGCAACTATCAACAATTTGGAAATAGGTCTTGATCAATGACACATGTTAAAACCAGTGGAAATACACATCTGCCATGGGGGTTAGGAGGAAATGGGGGGGGCGGGGCGGGGGGGAGAGAGTGAAGGGGAAAGTAAGAGCATGAAGTATGTAACCATGTTAACTTTTCAAAAAAATAAATATTAATGTTTTTTAAAAACTACATCCTAGAAAAAAATTGATTTTTTATTTTTTAATGATTTTTTAAAAATTAGGCTTAGCATCAATTCTCCTGAATCTATCCTCATATGATCAATTGCTTACTAGGCATTTCTAGTAAAGGATGGCAAATAAGCTTATCTCAAACTCAACGAATTGAAAATTTAATGAATCATCTTCCTCACTAAATCTATCCTGCTTTTTCCATTTTTTGTTGATGGTACAATGTTCCAGTTACTTAAAAATTATGGAATAATCTTTGATTCTTATCTCTTCTCCATTCACCATCAGTTTCTGAGTAATTTTGGATTCCATTTTATAAAACCACTTGCATCTGTCCTCTTCTCTTCATTCACATAGCCACCACTCTACTACAGGATTTCATCACCCCTTGCTTAATTTATTACTAGCCTTCCACCTAGTCTTCCTGCTCTTACTAGCATCAATCTTCAATATACCTTTCATAGGGCTTCCAAAATAAATCTTCCTAAAGTAACAGCTCTGATCACTTCACTCTTTCATCAAATATATACATACATATTTTACACATGTAGACATAGAAATAAATATGGACTTCAATAACTCATTATTTCTAAGAGAAAATAAAAATTTCTGAGATTAGCCTTTATGGTCAACCATAATCTGACTCCAATTTCCTTTTATTACCATATTTAACCTAACTTCACACATTCTATATCCAATGGAAAATGAATTATAACCTCGTAGGGCATGCCATCTTCCCTCTCCAAGCATTTGCATAAACATATTTGTTTCTCTGTTATTTCTAGGAGTAAAAATGCATGCTCTTTTTTGCCATAATTTTCACTCTACCCTATCTGTTGACATCCTATCCATCCCTCAAGGGTAGATGTACCCAAATACAACTTTCTTCCATGAATTTTTCCCTGAATGTTCCAGACTGGATGTGATGTCTTCCTCCTCTGATTTCAAAGCACTTAGTACTGCTTTTATGAATTATGTGTGTGTATATATAGATATATTTAAGTAGTAATTTTATCTCTAAATATAATCTCATATAAACAATTCTATCTTTCTACAAAGATAGATATATGTAGATATAGATATGTATAGACAAGAGGTAGGAGGAGAGGATTATGTCAGCCAAGATTTATTAAGCATTTGCTAAGCTCTAGGAATACAAAAAAAACAGCAAAAGATAGTCTCTTTTCTCAATGGGCTCCCAGTCTAATGGGAAAGACAACACACAAACAACTACATGCAAACAAGATGGACAGGAGAGAATTTGGAGATAATGAACAAAAGGAAGATACTAGTATTCATGAGAATTGTAAAGTCTTCTTGCATAAAGTTAGACTTGATTTGAAACTTGAATGAAGCCAGGAAATCTAAGAGGCAGAGATTTGGAGGCAGAGAACGCCAGGCAGTGAAAATGCTCAAAGCACAGAGGCCAATGTCACTACATCTCAGAGCACAAAGCACGATGTAAAGTGTAAGAAGACTAGAAAGGTAGGAAGGAGCTGGTAATAAGAGAGCTGAAAAATCAAGACTTTAAAGGATTTTATATCTGAAACAGAAAACCAATGGAATTGACTTGGAAAGGGGAGGTGATGTACTCAGAGTAGCATTTTAGAAGGTCAATTTAACAGTTGATACAATTTGACAGTGGAGAATGTACAGGAGCAGAAAGAGACATGGGGCAGGAAATCAGCCACCTTACTACTACAGTGAGTGTTCTAGGCAGGAGGTTATGAGGGCCTGTGTGAGCATGTGGTGGTGACACAAGAGAGAAGGGACTATATGAGAGGAATTCTACAAAGACAGAAACAACAGGACTTAGTGACTAACTGAATAGGAGAATAAAAGGGAAGAGTTGAGGATGACACATAGATTGTAAGCCAGAGTCACTAGAAAACTGATATCGTCCGCTGTAATTGTGGGGAAGTCAGGAAGAGGAAAGGAGGCTCGAGAGGAAAAATAGTGAGTTCAGTTTTAGACAAACTGAGTTTAAGATGTCTAGGACTCTTGAAGTCCAAGAAATTTAATAAATAGCTTAAGATGTGAGACTGAAGATCAGGAGAAAAAAAAAGTAAAGGACAGACAAGCAAATCTGAGAATCGTCTACATATATAGCTCCTCAAGAATAGCCAGATTTTAAAAAATTTTTGTTTAACTCTTAATATGTAGTATTGTACATTGTAGGAAGTTAATGTTTAATGAGAGATAAAGGGAAAGAAAGAGATAAAGAATGAGACAGAGACAGAATGCAAAGAGTCATAAAAACAATTACTTATATTAGAGCTCAAATTATCTTGCTTATTTTTAGTACCTGTTCAGATATAATGCAGTCCAAACATTCTCTAGGACAGACCAGATTTCTTGATGTCTGTTGGGTTGGGGAAGCTGAGTACTCAACACTGTTGTATTCTCCTGATTGCTGGGCTGGAGCAGTACGTTATTCTCCTGATTTTTAGATGCTGTATTCTTTGATTCTGTAGAATTTGGCTTACGTTTAGAAGTGACCTGGGGAAACAAGAATTGCATAAGATACAGCTAGCTTTGAGACTAGCATTTGTCCAAAATGGAATACCAATTATTTGTACCTTTTAATGTTATAGTTTTCTGTAATGTGCCATGTTCTTTACTGTACACAGAATACTCATGGGCAAGTGATAGCATTAGAATAAATATTGCTCTTTTCCAAATATTTCCTACTTAATCACAAAGGATTAATGATTTGTTTAATGAAGTACCAACAAAGTCAAATAATTTCAAAAGTTAAAATACTGATTTCACTATTAACACTTGAAAAAAAAGACATCAGCTTTTCCTATGCTTCCAGATTGTAAACATATAAAACCACAAAATAGCAATGGTTAAGAGCAAAAGTAAAGTGATGAAAGGTTCAGCTTTATCTCAAGAATGATTTCATTTCATGCGAGCAGCTGCTGACTCAATAGATAAAGAGTCAGGCCTCAACTCAGGAGAACCTGGGTACTTCCTAGCTGTTTGATCCTAAGGTAAGTCACTTGATCCTAAATGCCTAGCCCTTACTGCTCTTCTGTCTTAGAATTGTCAATTCTAAAGCAAAAGGCAAGGATTAAAAAATAACAGTAACTTCATTTTTTTAATCCTAGTATTATGCCTCTAACCTCATGCCAGAAGTGGGTGGCCTATGCCTATAACCCCCTAAGGCTGTTGAATAACTTCAGTTTATGAGATCTAAGCTGCAGCAAACTAAACTGATTGGGTGTCTAAATTGGGCATCAATACAGTGAGCCCTAAAGAGCCAACAAGCTCCTCTCCTCTGATCAGCCCTGGTCAGAAATGGAGGTCAAAGCTCCCAGGCCCATGTAATCAGTTGGCCCCAGGAGTGATTCCTGCCCTTCTAGATCTGAGCAATGTGGGAAGACTTCAATCCAAAGGAGGGGAAAAAAAAAGACATTAGGCTAGTAAAATATATAATTATGGCAGGTTTGCCCTTTTTGTAACCCTGTTCCTAAACTAAAAACTTTGATTAAATAGGTACCAGTTATTTTTTAGCAATTTTCTTCAAAAACAATGAATAAATGAAAAAACATGTATTAAGTGCTCATTATAAACATTATAAAGCACTGGGCTAAGAGCTGAAAATACAGAAATTTTCTTTAAAGAAAGAAAAACTTATGGCCACAGAATAAGTCAATGGCAGAACTATTAAAATGACTTATATATAAAGGCATGACTCAACTCATTCACCTAGCCTAGACTATACTTATATGGATCTGTGATCTCAATGATATAAAGAATCTTTTTTTTTGCCATTACAGATTACAATCTCTCCACACTGTTTTATCTGATAATGATACCTTGTCCATCTCTTTCTACATATCTTCTTCCCAACTAACTAGAACATTTCTTCTGGTTCTTTTGTATCTCAAGAATACAATTATAGCACATTAAGAATGTCCATTTTTTGTCTGTAATCTTATGTGACTGACTTTTTTAAATGATACAAGTCCTTGATAACATCTTTTATGCCTTCTTTCCTGCATGAATCAACACTGTCAATATAATTTTGATTCTTTCAAGATGATATTACATGATTTCTAATATATAACATCAAGTGGAAAATACTAATGTTAAAGTTGTATTCAGGAACAAGAAGTTTGGGATTATTAAAAGCACTGTATAAATTTCCCAATTCAGTTAAATATTCTTCTACCGCTCAATTCTGAGAGCTACTTTTTTATTTCACCTTTATTGTCATGTAGAGAATGAATAATGGACAAATTCGATGATTATATATGTGTGTATACTTATATGTAATATGTAAAATATATAAAATATATGAATATATTGGTGACATAGTTGAAAGATTGCCAGGCCTTGAGTTAGGAAGATTCATTTTCATGAATCCAAATGTAGCCTCATACACTTACTAGCTATGTGGTCCAGGGCAAATTACTTAATCTAATTATTAAAAAATTAAGAAATTAATTTCTCAAATGTAAAGTGAGCTGGAGAAGGAAATGGCAAATCACTAAAGTATTTTTGCCAAGAAAATCCCAAAATAGGGTCAGGAAGAGTCAAGACAAGATTAAAAAAAAAGGACTGAACAACAATAATATACATATATAGATATGTATATTTATGTATAAATATATCGCATGTTATACATAAATATAGGCATACATGCATTTGTGTACATGTATATGTGTACTTTTATATACACATATACAAACAAAAAAAATCACTGAATTTGTTTATTATTCATCCTTCTTCTCTTACACATATACACATAGATTATTCTTAAATATTTCATAAAACTAAGAATATGAACACATGACAAGTAATTGATGTTTTCTAAGCCATTTTTTCTGGTAAAATAATTGTCAGTGAACTTTTCCCTTGGAGGAGGAAAGAGAAAGATCTTTCCTCTTCAAGAAATTTTGAAAAATATCTCTGTTGACTGTAAAATTTTAATATGTCCAGCACTAATTATCTCTGTATATATTTGGTCAGCTTCAGTTTCTATTACTGACTTCATCTCTGTAATTTAACACTGCCACTTCCTTTGGGGCAAGAGTTCAAATATTGCTGATATCTAATGTGAACAGGTCATTATTAGAAATCCAGAAGATCTATTTTGAGTATTACCTGTTCTCTTTCATGTAGAAGTGATCTAAGGGTCATATGGTTCAGCTAGATCCCAGGCCAAGCTCTCTGTAGGCCTTTCTTGTCAGGTCCTTTTCACAGTTTTGTAAACGACAAAACAATTTAGAGTCTCTCAGATTCTAAGCTTATTATTCCTGCCACATCACTTCATCTCTAATTTTCTTTCAGCTGGAGCAAGTCTACCCTATTGGGTTAAGAAAAGACTGAACCTTTGTCCTATATATTTGGAGATGGGCATCAGTCAAATGGAACGTCATTCCAACAGAACCATTTACACTAAAAGGATACTAAATGTACCAGAGGTAAAAAATATAAGTGTTGTTGGACAGCATGGAAATGACAAACTATGTTTCTAAAAATGAAAATAAGATGTTGATTATCGAGTTCCAGTTCACAGAAACATAAAATATTCCAGTCGATCAGATAAATACCAAGTAATGAGAGAAATGCTGGCAATAGTATCTAGCAGGAGTTAAAATCTTTTTCTTTTTGCCATTCACCTTTACAAGCCTCTCAGCTACTGAAGAAAATAATTCGAGATCTATAAATAAATCTGATAAGGCTCGTAAGGCAATACACATACTCTATTCCATTACAATTTACCAACAGCTTCACAATGTTATCTTCATAGCACAAGACTTTTAAAATTAGCATAGGCCTTGTTACATTAAGCAATGTTATTTTCACCAAAACCATTACTAATTAATTTTTCCCATAATAATCTCAAATAAAAGGGCTGTCATTTCCCATTATTTAAACAGATCTGTGATTTCATTGATATAGACATTATCAATAGTGATACAAACAGCAACCCATTCATACCTGCCCATCTTGTGTGACTCTTGAATATTCCCCCATAAGTTCTCCACAAAGGGAGCCTTCCAATTTGCTAGGAGTCATATTTTCTTTTTCTCAACACTGCATGGATACATAAGCTTCTCAACTGTTATCATCTGTTCTCACCACATGACCAGCCCATCTTTTCTGACTACTATTTCTTTAATGACATTCTTTACTTTGGTTCTTCATAATTCCTTATTTCTTATTTACTGCAACCTCCTTACCCACAAGAGGCTTCATTATTACCTCTGGGTGAAAAGCAATCTTTATTCTTTGGAGACCATAGTTCCCCATGACTAATATATATATATACATATATATATAAAATACCACCAGTAACATACTAGCATCAACAATACAGGCCTTAGTTTCTGGCAGCACTTAGGGTCAATAAATGAACCATGCAATTTCCCAAAAGCAATTCATCCATCTCTCCTCTTCCTGTTCAATTATGGGCCCAAACTATCATCCATTTTCAGTGTCTATCCAAGGTATAAATAGACAAGTACTAGCATACTAAGTAATGAGAGAACAATAAATGTTCTTTATCTGTTTTGTTTTCCGTATATGGATGAAAAGGCCAAACTTTTTTGAATAGCAAAGTATCTCATTGAAGAAGCTCTGCAATCTCAGTGTTAGTGCAATGAATACAATGTAAACTATACATAGCAGACTCTCAATTTGGATTGAACACTGAATCTCCTGTTTGATACTAGTGAATACCTTCAGCAAGTATACAGCTGTCTTATCTCATTTAACATTAATGATCAAGACATTAAATGAAGTTATCTCCAATATCAGGAAGAGAACCTTTAAAGAAGTATTTGTCTCTACCCAATCAAAGGTTTTTTGAAGAGTCAAGAAACAGCAAGTGAAGTAAGACTTAGTTGTCCCTACATCTTCAATGTTTACTGGTAACACACTTTTTAGTCTCTTTTGGTCTCTTCATTATTAAAAATAATTTAGATTTGTTGAACTTCTATTTAGAATTATTATAATAAGTGGCTGTCATTTTTTAGTCCATGTCTCATCTTTCATCATCAACTCACTTAGCTAACTTAGGTTGAAGTTTTTTAATTGCACAACAAATCTTTATCAAATCTTTATTCTTTATTTTTGTTTTGTTTTCAGACACTAACTATAAATTTCTGCTCTAAAAAATTGAGTCTCGCATCAAATAAGTTGCTCCTGTCCTATTTCCTGCCCAATTTTTTGTGATGTTACTCAGTGCTAACCATATTCAATGATTTCCAATACTCTTATTAGAGAAGGTACTCTTGGTATAAGCATGAGTTTTGGTCTCTTTCAACATATATACTTAATTCATATCTTCCAGCACATTTTTAGTGTCCTCACCCATTCTCACAACTTTGTTATCACTAGGTAATTATAGTATAAACTGATTTATTTTGGAACATGCTAACATCACACATTTTGATGATTTAATTTAAATGATCAAGTTCTTCATGAACTTTATCTTTTCATGTTCCACAACATATACTAGGAAAAAACTTCTTAAGGGCAAGGATTGTCTCTTATTCCTCTACAAATCCCCAGTGCCTAGCACATAGTAAGCACTTAGCATATTTGTTTAATTATGTCAATGACCAATTAAGGACATGCTAATGGCCACAAGGCACTGTTACACTAGTTAGAGAGAAGGTCTTACATCGAGAAAGACCTAGATTCAATTTAGCCTTGAAAACACATTGACTATGTGACCCTAGGCATATTTACTTAACTTCTCAGGGTTCTAGGCAAATCTCAAAGCTTATAAGTTGAAGAGAAAGTACCTACCTGCATTGGTAAAAAACAATCTTCATTCAGAAGTTCCCTACACTTATGAAATCACAGGTCTAGTCCCTGTTCTTATCCCTATTCACAATGGATACTATGATGCTGAAATCACTGTCTCTGATGTAAATGGGAATGAAGTATTCTAAAAACAATTCACAAACAAAAATCAAACAATAACTTCTTACAGTTGAATTCTGCTCTTCCCTAAAGGAGGCTATTGAAGTCTTATTTCCCAAAATTACATTTCACACTAGCAGTATGATGATTTTAAATGCAAACTAATTAAAAATTAAAAACAAAACACTATTTTCTGAAGCATTACAGAATACTCTATAAATCCTACAAGAACATAAAAATGATCTCTTGGTTAATATTTCCCTCCTTTACAACTATAATTAGGTTTATGATAATCACTTCTTTCTTTAGTTCAGAAGGCAGGTAATGTCTTACTTCATAATTGTGCCTACTCTAGCTTATATATATATATATATATATATATATATTTGAAATGCAACAAACTTCTAAGAGTTTTCTAGCTTTAGGATTAGAAAGGCAAGGATTTAAATTCTAACTAGAAAATTAATTTGATAGTGGACCACTTACATACGAAAAACAATGAAATGATAATCAGAATTGTCTTCCTGACAAAAATGAATTAAAGTATACTTTTAACAAAAACTGTGAATCCTTCTTTCCTGAAAGGATAAGATGTTGAATACAACCCAAACCTAAAAGTGATTATCTATTCACCCTTTAATTCACCTAATATTTCTTGAATATAAATAAGTTAGAATAAGATTTTGTTTTACCAACTATAGCACTAAAATAGGTATTGGCACCATTATTTTAGAAAGTATTCCAAAAACATCTTACCTGTGACAGTGTTTGAAGTAGATGATTTACTTGAGCAAAAGCCTGTGGCAGAATCCCATCATAGTTTGACCTCGTACTAAAAGCATGTAACAAATGTTTGGAGTCCTTAAGCAGGAATTTAGTCGTTGCCAAGTCCACTGTCTTATCTGATATCAAAAAGTTTAAAAAACCAAAGTTGTTACATATTATAAATTTATGACAGATACTTAGGAAGGTAATTAATGTTAATTTTTTTTTAAGTCAGACACATGTACACTGAAACCTATACTTCATTTCAACTTTGTCCAGGTTGTGTGAAAAAGTAAATAGATGAGCAAAGAATCACCGAAGTAAGTGTTTTTTAATAAGGTCATATACATGAGTTAATCTAAAAATACTCTATCATCCATACAAGTTATTATCCATCATTTCTCTACTCATTCTCAGTCAAATTTCTTGAAAGATATGTTTAGAGTGACTCCACCTAGGGTCTATACTGAACCCATTCTCTTTAAATTATTCTCTCAGTTGGTGATCTTATCAGCTCCTGTGGGTTCAAATATCTCTACAATGATCAACCCATATATCCATAGTCTCTCTTTTGATCTTCAGTCATATATTGCCGTCTACCTTTTGGACAACATAAAGTTTCCCAANATATATATATAAAATACCACCAGTAACATACTAGCATCAACAATACAGGCCTTAGTTTCTGGCAGCACTTAGGGTCAATAAATGAACCATGCAATTTCCCAAAAGCAATTCATCCATCTCTCCTCTTCCTGTTCAATTATGGGCCCAAACTATCATCCATTTTCAGTGTCTATCCAAGGTATAAATAGACAAGTACTAGCATACTAAGTAATGAGAGAACAATAAATGTTCTTTATCTGTTTTGTTTTCCGTATATGGATGAAAAGGCCAAACTTTTTTGAATAGCAAAGTATCTCATTGAAGAAGCTCTGCAATCTCAGTGTTAGTGCAATGAATACAATGTAAACTATACATAGCAGACTCTCAATTTGGATTGAACACTGAATCTCCTGTTTGATACTAGTGAATACCTTCAGCAAGTATACAGCTGTCTTATCTCATTTAACATTAATGATCAAGACATTAAATGAAGTTATCTCCAATATCAGGAAGAGAACCTTTAAAGAAGTATTTGTCTCTACCCAATCAAAGGTTTTTTGAAGAGTCAAGAAACAGCAAGTGAAGTAAGACTTAGTTGTCCCTACATCTTCAATGTTTACTGGTAACACACTTTTTAGTCTCTTTTGGTCTCTTCATTATTAAAAATAATTTAGATTTGTTGAACTTCTATTTAGAATTATTATAATAAGTGGCTGTCATTTTTTAGTCCATGTCTCATCTTTCATCATCAACTCACTTAGCTAACTTAGGTTGAAGTTTTTTAATTGCACAACAAATCTTTATCAAATCTTTATTCTTTATTTTTGTTTTGTTTTCAGACACTAACTATAAATTTCTGCTCTAAAAAATTGAGTCTCGCATCAAATAAGTTGCTCCTGTCCTATTTCCTGCCCAATTTTTTGTGATGTTACTCAGTGCTAACCATATTCAATGATTTCCAATACTCTTATTAGAGAAGGTACTCTTGGTATAAGCATGAGTTTTGGTCTCTTTCAGCATATATACTTAATTCATATCTTCCAGCACATTTTTAGTGTCCTCACCCATTCTCACAACTTTGTTATCACTAGGTAATTATAGTATAAACTGATTTATTTTGGAACATGCTAACATCACACATTTTGATGATTTAATTTAAATGATCAAGTTCTTCATGAACTTTATCTTTTCATGTTCCACAACATATACTAGGAAAAAACTTCTTAAGGGCAAGGATTGTCTCTTATTCCTCTACAAATCCCCAGTGCCTAGCACATAGTAAGCACTTAGCATATTTGTTTAATTATGTCAATGACCAATTAAGGACATGCTAATGGCCACAAGGCACTGTTACACTAGTTAGAGAGAAGGTCTTACATCGAGAAAGACCTAGATTCAATTTAGCCTTGAAAACACATTGACTATGTGACCCTAGGCATATTTACTTAACTTCTCAGGGTTCTAGGCAAATCTCAAAGCTTATAAGTTGAAGAGAAAGTACCTACCTGCATTGGTAAAAAACAATCTTCATTCAGAAGTTCCCTACACTTATGAAATCACAGGTCTAGTCCCTGTTCTTATCCCTATTCACAATGGATACTATGATGCTGAAATCACTGTCTCTGATGTAAATGGGAATGAAGTATTCTAAAAACAATTCACAAACAAAAATCAAACAATAACTTCTTACAGTTGAATTCTGCTCTTCCCTAAAGGAGGCTATTGAAGTCTTATTTCCCAAAATTACATTTCACACTAGCAGTATGATGATTTTAAATGCAAACTAATTAAAAATTAAAAACAAAACACTATTTTCTGAAGCATTACAGAATACTCTATAAATCCTACAAGAACATAAAAATGATCTCTTGGTTAATATTTCCCTCCTTTACAACTATAATTAGGTTTATGATAATCACTTCTTTCTTTAGTTCAGAAGGCAGGTAATGTCTTACTTCATAATTGTGCCTACTCTAGCTTATATATATATATATATATATATATATATTTGAAATGCAACAAACTTCTAAGAGTTTTCTAGCTTTAGGATTAGAAAGGCAAGGATTTAAATTCTAACTAGAAAATTAATTTGATAGTGGACCACTTACATACGAAAAACAATGAAATGATAATCAGAATTGTCTTCCTGACAAAAATGAATTAAAGTATACTTTTAACAAAAACTGTGAATCCTTCTTTCCTGAAAGGATAAGATGTTGAATACAACCCAAACCTAAAAGTGATTATCTATTCACCCTTTAATTCACCTAATATTTCTTGAATATAAATAAGTTAGAATAAGATTTTGTTTTACCAACTATAGCACTAAAATAGGTATTGGCACCATTATTTTAGAAAGTATTCCAAAAACATCTTACCTGTGACAGTGTTTGAAGTAGATGATTTACTTGAGCAAAAGCCTGTGGCAGAATCCCATCATAGTTTGACCTCGTACTAAAAGCATGTAACAAATGTTTGGAGTCCTTAAGCAGGAATTTAGTCGTTGCCAAGTCCACTGTCTTATCTGATATCAAAAAGTTTAAAAAACCAAAGTTGTTACATATTATAAATTTATGACAGATACTTAGGAAGGTAATTAATGTTAATTTTTTTTTAAGTCAGACACATGTACACTGAAACCTATACTTCATTTCAACTTTGTCCAGGTTGTGTGAAAAAGTAAATAGATGAGCAAAGAATCACCGAAGTAAGTGTTTTTTAATAAGGTCATATACATGAGTTAATCTAAAAATACTCTATCATCCATACAAGTTATTATCCATCATTTCTCTACTCATTCTCAGTCAAATTTCTTGAAAGATATGTTTAGAGTGACTCCACCTAGGGTCTATACTGAACCCATTCTCTTTAAATTATTCTCTCAGTTGGTGATCTTATCAGCTCCTGTGGGTTCAAATATCTCTACAATGATCAACCCATATATCCATAGTCTCTCTTTTGATCTTCAGTCATATATTGCCGTCTACCTTTTGGACAACATAAAGTTTCCCAAATAAAGCTCAAATTCAACACTTTCAAAACAGTCCTCATTATCATGTCCCCAAAATTCTATCCTCTTCTGAACTTTCCTACTATTTTTTCAAAGGCACCTAATCACCAGAGTTAACAATCTGATATCATAATCAATTCCTCACTCTCACTCACCACACTAATCCAATCTGTTACTGAATCTTATAATTTCTACCTTCACAAAATCTTTTGTATATGTTCCCTTTCTCTCTACTCCCAAAGCCACCATCTTCTTTTGGGCTCTCATCACCTCTAACCCACACTCTTTCGTAGCTTTCAATCTAATCTTCTTCCTCTGTTCAACATTCAAAGCTCTTCATAACCTGGGCCCTTCCTACCTTCCCAGTATTCTTCTTACCATTTTCTGCATATTCTTTGATCCAATTGTACTGGTCAACTTGCTTTTCCTCAAAGAATAACCTAATTTTTATACCTGTGCTCTCAGGTCTAGTGTTCTATGTACTTACATCCATCTCTTAAGTTTCTTTGTCTTCACAACTCAGCTCAAAATGTACCTTCCATAAAAGGTCTTTATAGTCCTCTTTCTGCCCCCAGCTGCTAGTGCGCTCCTCTCTCATATTACATTCCACCTACTCTGTAATTATCTTGCATATACTTGGTTATTTTAATGTTATCTCCTCCATTATAATAGGAGTCAGAGCAGAGACTGTTTTGACCTTTATTTCTATTTCCTATACTATACCTGAAACATAATTTTTTTTCCCTTCATTTTTTAACAATAATTTCTGGATATACTACTATTACTTTTCCCTTCATTTTTCCACTCTTTTCTCACCGTAATCATTCCCACCCTGACTCTCCTGCAAGGAATAAACCTTAACTTAAAAAAAAAACTCTTTCTTTTGAAAAAATTATTTATTTAGAATTTTTCCCCATGGTTACATGATTCATGTTCTTTCCCCTCCCCTCATTCCTCCTCCCTCCCAGAGCCGACAAGCAATTCCACTGGGTTATACATGTATCATTGTTCAAAATGTATTTCCATGTTATTAATATTTGCAATAGAGTGACCGTTAGAGTCTACATCCCAAATCATATCCTCATTGAATCACCTGAACGGTCATGTTTTTCTTCCGCATTTCTGCTCCCACAGTTTTCTCTGGATGTATATAGTGTTCTTTCTCATAAGTCCCTCAGAATTGTCCTGTGTCATTGCATTGCTGCTAGTACAGAAGTCCATTACATTCAATTGTGTCATAGTGTATCAGTCTCTGTGTATAATGTTTTCCTGGTTCTTCTCCTTTCACTCTACATTGATTCCTGAAGGTCATTCCAGTTCACATGAAATTCTTCCAGTTCATTATTCCTCTCAGCACAATAGTATTCCATCATCATCAGATAACCCAATTTGTTCAGCCATTTCCCAATCGATGGACGCCCCCTCATTTTCCAATTTTTTGCCACCACAAAGAGCACAACTATGAATATTTTCATACAAGTCTTTTTTCTTATTCTCTCTTTGGGGTAACAAACACAATAATAGTATAGCTAGGTCAAAGAGCAAGCAGTCTTTTAAAGCCCTTTGGGCATAGTTCCAAATTGTCATCCAAAATGCTTGCATCAATTCACAACTCCACCAGCAATGCATTAGTGTCGCAATTTTGCCACATCTCCTCCAACATTTATTATTTCTCTTTACTGTCATATTGGCCAGTCTGCTAGGTGTGAGATGGTATCTCAGAGTTGTTTTGACTTGCATTTCTCTAATTATAAGAGATTTTCATGTGATTATTGATAATTTTGATTTCTCCATCTAAAAACTGCCTATTAATATCCCTTGACCATTTGTCAATTGGGGACTGGGTTGGTTTAAAACTCCTACTTTCTGTCTTAGAATCAATACCATGTGTTCCAAGGCAGAAAAGTAGTAAAGGCTAAGCAATGGGGGTTAAGTGAATTGAACAGGGTAATATAGCAAGGAAGTGTTTGAAGTCATATTTGAATTCAGAATCATCTCTAAACTTGGTTCTCAATCCACTGAGCAACCTAGCTACCCTCCAGAACTTTTAACAAACTAATATAGGTAAGCAAAAAATGATAGAGCAACCATATCTGTCACTGTAAGCAACAATCTACCCCCCCAATTTCTTTAGGAGTATTATTAGTTTTTGAGGTAAGAGTTCGACTTCTTTTAGAGATTTTTTTATTTATATTTTTGAAGTCATGTTCTATGCTTTGATTTCTATTTGTCTTGCGGAATTGTGAGTGATAAAAGCATTAACTTTTCAGGCTCAGTTTTGAATTTAATGTGTAAAATCCTATAAAAGTTTCATACTTACATTTTAACTGTTAAGATACTTTATTTCAATTACATAATTATCATTTTGTTATATTATGTCAGAAAAACAACTTCAATTTGTATTAGAAAGTATCAATATCTAGAAAAGCATAATTGTCATCCAAATTACATTTACTGTAAGAGTGAAATAAAATCAAATCAATTGAACTAGTGGCAAGGTAAATCTATATACAGAGAGGAGTAAAAAAATAGAACCTAGGGGAGCTGAGTGGGATCAAATTAGGATAAGCAAAGCTAATCACTGGGACCAAGACTTGATATACATGAGAAATGATTAAAATAAACAAAATTAAAGAGAAGAAAACACAAATCTAACAATTATAACCTGAAGTGTGAAATGGGTTAATTTCCCCAATAAAATGAAAAATGATAAAATGAACACATACAATACAATAAACATATTTCAAAATTAAGTCACTTAACCAAAATAGGTAAATAAACAAAATTACTAAGCATAAGGTGATTCCAAAAACAAAAAAAGAGCAGGAGTTTCATTTTTATTTCCTACAAAGTAGAAATGAAAATCTATAATGTAAAAAGGGATAATCAAGGCTACTACATTTTGCTTAAAGGCAACACAGAAAATGAAAAAATAGAATTGTTAAATTTATATACCAAATATATTTCTTATAAAAGAAAAGATGAATGAACTGTAAAAAGACAAAGAAAGAAATATCATTCTTGGAGAAAAGATTACTGTTCCTCTTCTAGAGCTACATAAATCTAATAGAAAGAAAAAATAGAATTGAACAGATTGTTGGAAACTGAAGATAGACTATGATATCATAATAAGAATATTAAATAGATCTACTACTTAGCATCACACAGAACCTTTACAAAAACTGAATATATGCTAGTGAACAAAGAAACTATAAAGCAGATATAGAAAATAAAAATAAATATGTCCTTTCCAGACCATAAATAACAAAATAATTCATTCAGGGGGGACAAGCAAAGAATAGAAACAAAATGGAATCAGTTAAACCATAAATGCATAAAAGAGAAAGATAATAGTAACATAACATCCCCAAATATGGTAAATTAGCAAATGAAATAGTAATAAAACTGAGACAAAACCCTTTATTAAACGTACTGTGACAAAAAATAAACCCACAAAATCCATTTCAATCCCCTTTCTACATAGTAATATCAAAAACAAAAAGGAAACATTGGAGAAATTCCATTCAAAATTAACTATAATGCATTAACCTACTAAACCCACTCAAGTCTTATATAAACACAACTACAAAAAACTCTGTAGAAACAGATTTCCCATATTTAAAAAGAGAATCATAATTCATGGCTATCAATATAATTAAAATTAAAATACCACCTAAAAATTCATTTATATATTTAGTATTATGCTAACCAAACTCCCAAAAGGTTATTGTATTGAACTATGAAAAATAATAGCAAAATTCATTCAGCATTTAGCACAATGTCTGAAATATAGAAAGGTCTTGGAAAATGTTGATTGATTGATTTGCAGTAACAAAAAAAGATCTGCATAAATCTCAAGAGAAAAACTGTAAAAAAGCAGTAATTAAAAAGATATAATATTACCTGATCTCAAATTAAAATTATAAAACAAGAATATAAAAACTATTTGATAGTGATTAAAAAAGAGAATGTTGATTATTAAACAGTCTAGATAATCAAGTTAAAAAAAACAACTGACTACAATAGACCAATAAAATAGTTTGCTTAACAACTCAATAATGTCTATTGGCAGAAAAAGGTATTTTTTCTAATGCCCATGACTTCTCAAACCTCTCCAAAATATAAATTATGCACCAAAGATAAAGCAAAAGTCACTTCCATCGTCTAAGATAATAAAAAAAAAGCATTTTAAAAAAACACAAAAAAAACAGGAATTAACACACTTACTGACACTGAACTCATTTAGCACCCTTCTATTACCTCCATTCTCCTGGCAATGAGGCTTTACTAGGAGAATCACAGATATATAACACAGGCTTAAAACAAACCTGATCCCTAAATTCCAGTATGTGTTTGGAATTCAGGGAGGTGCCATTTAAAAGTATCTTACAAACTTCCTGTAGACATGTGGGGAACTTTGAGACTATATCCCCTGTGAACCAATGGGTTTCCGATTTTGAGACATGGGGACGTATCCAACATATAGGGCAGCTTAAATTCAGAGGTCGGGTTTGAGACGACCTCTTGGCAACTTAGGGAGGATGGGTGGCACTGTCAGTATCTTTGAAGAGATTTTATCAGACGCGTGGTCAAATTATATATTTTATCAATATGGCCATGGCTTTAATTAAACTACTAATTTCCCTCATTTTATCAGTCTTTATCATTTTTAATCATTACACCAGGACCCATATTCCTCTTTCCAGTTTGGAAATCCCAGCTCCATAGTCAACTAGATCATAGCCCTTTAGGATGAAAAGCCAAAGGATGCAACCTAAAAGCATAAAACCTGCAAAGTTTTGAACTGCTGGTGCCAGAAAAACAGATTCTCAATTGCCAGTGTCTGAACAGAGAACTGAGGAAGAGAGAGAACAAAGCAGAATACTATGTATGGGGGTGCTTTGCAACATTTCACCAGCCTAAAGGATGAGAACAATACCCAGATGGGGCCAATTCTGACCCTCCAAGATAATGAGGCTAAAAATCTAGTCGGGTGAACTGTGAATTGCCCCGGGTAGGGAGTAGGCTGAATTGCTCTGAGTTTTAGCCACCAAGGAAAGTATGATCAGAGGGGAAAAAAGAAAATAAGAGGAAAAAAAAAAGACTATAAAAATTTCTAAAAAAATTTCAGGATGAAGAAAACTGAAAAGACCATGAACATAAACATACATAATCAGGAAAAAGAGGACCAACAAAAGAAAAAACAGCCTCCAGATGTGGGAAAGGATTTGAGGCAGCGATGAATACCACAAAATAAAATGAAAATGAAAAACAAAACAAAACAAAGTCTATGGCAGAAAAAGAATTGGGGAGGGACCAGTTGGGTGGCTCAGTGGATTGAGAGCCAGGCCTAATGACAGAAGGTTAGGTATAAATCTAGCCTAAGACACTTCCTAACGATGTGACCCGGGGCAAGTCACTTAACCCCCATTAGCGCTTACCACTCTTCTGCTTTAGAACCAATACATAGTACGGATTCTAAGATAGAAGGTAAGAGTTTAAAAAAAAATAATTTGGGAAAAGATGATAACTTTTTAGAACAATTACTGAAGATTACAAGAATAAGGTGGTATTTGAGTTGGTTTTAAAAGATAGGATTTTCAAAACAACTCTGAGGTTCCACCTTGACACCCAGCAAATTAGCTAACATGGCAGTAAAGGAAAGTGGTGAATGTTGGAGGGGATGTGGAAAAATTGGGAAACTAATGCATTGCTAGTGGAGTTGTGAATTGATGCAACCATTTTGGATGACAATTTGGAACTATGCTCAAAGGGGATTAAAAGACTGCTTGCTCTTTGACCTAGCTATACTATTGTTATGTTAGGTTTCTGGCCTAAAAAGAGAATAAGGAAAAAGACTTGTATGAAAATATTCATAGTTGTGCTCTTTGTGGTAGCAAAAAATTGGAAAATGAGAGGGTGTCCATCGATTGGGGAATGGCTGAACAAATTGGGTTATCTGATGATGATGGAATACTATAGTGCTGAAAGAAATAATGAACTGAGGAATTCCATGTGAACTGGAAAGACCTCCAGAAACTGATGTAGAGTGAAAGGAGCAGATCCAGGAGAACATTATACACAGAGACGGATACTCTGCGGTAAAATCGAATGTAATAGGACTTCTGTACTGGTAGCAATGCAATGACCCAGGACAATTCTGAGGGACTTATGAGAAAGAACACTATCCACATTCAGAGAAAGAACTATGGGAGTAGAAACACAGAAGAAAAACAATTACTTGAACACACAGGTTGATGCCGATATGATTTGGGATGTAGACTTGAAACAACTACCCTAGTGCAATTATCAATAATATGGATATGTCTTGATGATAACACATGAAGAACCAGTGGAAATGCATGTTGGCTATGGGGGGGGGGAGGGTAGTGAGGTGGTTGGAGGGGAGAGTAAGAACATGAATCATGTAACCACGAAAAATTTTCTAAAAATTAAAACATAGTATTTTAATAAAATGAGATTGCAGTGGAGGGAGAACCAGGACATTAAGTGAAAAGAAAAATATTCCAGGCATAGAACAGCATGAGTAATGGCACAGAGATAAAGTAGTACAAGATATACATAAATACACAAGTATACAACCTACACTGGCTAGAGCAAAGATGACAAACCAATGGCATGGGTGCCAAAGGTGACATTCCAAACTCTCTCTGTGGACATGTGACTGACCTCCTCCCTAACCCAGAGTTCATTGCTAGAAAGGCAGAGGGACTCAGGTGAAGCTGCTCCCCTCCCTCTCCATGTGCCTGATGACATTTTTCACATCCCCTGCCCCTCTGCCCACTTTCTCCCTCCCCTGTGTGGGGTAAAGGCGGGGTAGGACATGCCCAACACTCAGTGAGGGAGAGGGGCATGGCACTCCATCTCTAAAAGGTTCGCCATCACTGGGCTACAGCACTGATTAGATGTGGGGACAATGGGGTTAGAAAAGCAGGGTATTTCCAAATTTTGTAGGGTCCTGGCTAAGAAAAATTATTCTACAGGAAATTGATAACCATGCACAGACTCTGAGCAGAAGTGATGTGTCAGATCTGCCCAGATTAACTAATGTGAAAGCCTAATGAAGAATGAAAGGGACGGGCAGCTGGGTAGCTCAGTGGATTGAGAGCCAGGCCTAGAGACGTGAGGTCCTATGTTCAAATCCGGCCTCAGACACTTCGCAGCTGTGTGACCCTGGGCAAGTCACTTGACCCCCATTGCCCACCCTTACCAATCTTCCACCAAGGAACCAATACACAGAAGTTAAGGGTTAAAAAAAAAGAATGAAAGGGAGCTAAAAGACTGGAGATAAAATGACTAGTTAGAATGCAAATAAGATAGTCCAGGTAAATAATGATCAAGGTCGATGCTTGTTGACAATGGAAATGTAAGGGAAATTAGATATTGGAACAATGCAATAGACAAGATAAAATAATTAATTTAGATATGGAAGGGAGAAATGAGAAGAATCAAAGTTAACATTGAAATTAGGACTATAGATAATGGTAATTGGTGGGGACAATGATGAAAATAAAGTCACAAAGAGGAGATCCTAATAGAAATATAAAAACTACAGTTTTAGGCATAAGGAGTTTAAAGTACCAGTGTGACTTCGATATAGATTTTCCATAAATCAATGAAGATATATGTCTTAAGAGCAGGATCAGAAAGATGTACAAAGGTGAAAATCATCTCCATCAAGGAATAAGTAAAGAAGACAATGTAAAGCAAGAAAAAAGGAAGGCCAAGGACAAAATATCTGCTCATCCTCAGATCTTTACTAAAAGAACTCCAATTTAAAGTGAACATTTTAAAAAGATAACAATGTAGCAGAAATTGAGGGCAGCTGGGTGGCTCAGATTGAGAGCTAGGCCTAAAGACGGGAGGTCCTGGGTTCAAATGTGACCTCAGACATTTTCTAGCTGTGTGACCCTGGGCAAGTCACTTAACTCCCATTGCCTATCCCTTACCGTTCTTCTGCCTTAGAACCAAAACACAGTATTAATTTTAAAATGGAAGGAAAGGGTTAAAAAAAAAAAAAAAGATTCCTACCTTTACAAAGACTTTCATAGAGGCTCTCGATTGTCAGAAGCAAGTCTTTCTCCATAACTAATCCAAATACAGCTACCCAGTGTTTTTTAAAACATTGTAATAAATGTGCAAGTGTCCAAGGGGGTTTGAAGTACACCATCTGTAGATAAAAAAGAAAAGCCAAAATATGTTCAGAATTTTTAATATTCATTCAAAATGACACCTTCTTATAAAGGTCTTTCCTGATTCTCATTCCCACCCTTAACAAGTAAATAGTGCTTTCCTATCCAAACCTATTTTGACCTTCCTATTGTATAGTTAATCTAAAAAAAAACATCCTTTATTTTCCATCTCAGTATCAATATTGGGTATCGATTTCAAGGCAGAATAGCAATAAAGGCTAGGCAATGGGGATTAAGTGACTTGCCCAGGGCCACAAAGCAAGAAGTGTCTGAAATCACATTTGAACCCAGGCTCTCTCATCTCTAGGCCTGGCTCTCAATCCACTGTGCCACTTAGTTACCTCCCTATGCTATATTTGTCTTGAAAAGGCTTATGCATGTGTTATTTCAGCCATTAAAATTTAGGCTCCTTAAGATAAGGATTGTCACAGGGGCAGCACTATGGATCACAGAGTCAGATCTAGAAACACGACATCCTAGGTTCAAATCTAGTCTCACATACTTCCTAACTGTTTGACCCCGGACAAGTCATTTGACTCCCATTGCCTAGCACTTACTGCTCTTCTGCCTTGGAACCAATACACAGTACTGTTATAAAGATAGAAGGTAAGGATTTGAAAAAAAAAATAGAGAGATTGTCTTCATTTTTGTTTTATACTTCCAAAACCTAGCACAGTACCCAGCATACAGTAAGTGCTTAATAAACTGCTTACTGAATGATTACTACGTTTCAATATTTCAAATGTTTTTTCTTACTATGAGTATTACCTCCACTATCATTTTAGCTGCCATAGTATTTCTCTACTTTTCATCTGTTTAACTTAATCAAAACTATTTTCAAAATTTCAAAATCACTGAAAAAAAAACCAACAAATCTTTATAGACTATGGTTGTTGAATACCACTTACCATGCATAGAAAATGTCATTAATGATAGATGCTTTTCTTCACAGTCAACCTAACTGTTGGTATAATATTTCCAACTCATCACTAAGCAAAGGTTATATCTACTGATTGACAATTGGCTCACCAAAATAAAAATAAATAAATAAAAAAACATTTTTAAACCCTGACCTTCCATCTTGGTGTCAATACTGTGTATTGATTGGCTCCAAGGCAGAAGAGTGGTAAGGGTAGGCAATGGGAGTCAAGTAACTTGCCCAGGGACACACAGCTGGGAAGTGTCTGAGGTCAGATTTGAACCTAGGACCTCCCATCTCTAGGCCTGGCTCTCAATCCACTGAGCTACCCAGCTGCCCCCCTAAATCAATTTTTGAAAACCCTCTCTCAATTTTTGAAAACCCTCTCTCATGCTAGTAGAATACTCAACAACCTACCTAATGGCAAACTAACCACCACAATAGTAAATATTAGCAAAATATACTTAATTTGGGGATGAACATCACTAATACAAACCTAATAATAATAAACAATCAAATATTTCTAATTATTATTAATAAGAGTAAAAGAAAAGAACAATGGGTACAAAGAATTATGGTTTTTAGGAGGTACATAAACATTAACATTACCTTTTATTCTAAATGTAACCTTTATAGCCAATGACCAAAAAATGTCATATTCTTCAGATCAGTGAATATTGAAATCCTTATGACAAATAATATGAGAAGACCAAAAGATGGAAGTTTTAGTTGAAAGGAAATCTCAAAGGTTCATTTCAAAGAGACCATTCAAAGTTTGGTACAATAGGTTTCATCATGAGTTCAAAGACAATTAAACTGAGTACACATTAGACATCCAGTTAAAAAAGTTTAATAACTTTCGTTACTGGGAATTAAAGTTCATTAGAAGGATCAATAATAGTTATACATATTTGGGAGCCTTCTACAAAGGGATAACTGAATTGATGAGATCATCCAGTATGAGAATATTGAGAGAGAAAGCAGACCAGGATAGACTTAGGGAATGCCCTCAAGATCACATTAGATGCTTAAGTAAATACAAGCATAGATTTAGTTCTGTTCAGCATTTTCTGATTAGTATAATAATCATGGAAAATGAAAGGGAGGCATATAGTTATCAAAAGAATTCATCACCATAATAACAAATTACTTTGTGCCGGGTTCAAAATATTTGATCCTCCTACTGATACCACCCAGACATGAATCTTAAAACATAAAAAAAGTTTAAATAATCAAAATAGGAGATAGCCAAAGGCCAATGGAAATCTGTACAGTGGGCACAAATAGATTAAAATTACATTAGAGATAATTTGGTATAAATAAGATTGGGAAAGGAAATGACTCAGTCATGAAGACAGAATGAAGAATAACAAATATCAAGATCAAGAGTTGCATTGGTAGACATAATATATAAAATGACCACTATAATGGAAGGTGGCTAACGGAAACCTTTTGCTTCTGTAATTTCTAACAGTCACAAAATGTCAGTTAAACATCTAAGAATCTTCAAAAAGTCAGTTAGGAACTTGAAACTATAAATAGAGGTGAAGTTCCAACTGCGAGGCTTTTGCCTTCTCGCTTTCGCTGTAGCTGGAGGCTTTTGCTTTGGCTTAACCTATTGGCTTTGGTCTAATTGCTTCGGCCTTGGCCTGTGCTTATTTTGTCTTGGGGGAATTTGGACCCATCTCATTTTTCTAGACCTCTCCCCGATCTCCCATCTCCATCCCTCCCCTTCCCTGAATTTCCTTTGGGTTCTGGTAGAAGGCAGGGCTTGGTGATTAGACATTGTGGGTTTAATTTCTATGGGCAAGTAGAGTATCCACAAATAAGTTACCCCTAGTTTTAATAATTTGATAAAGACTTTACTTAAAAGGCAGTCAAATCTTCCTGACTGGGAGAGCCGGACTGTCTCTGCCGAAAACCTCTCCCGGACCAACCATCACCCCTCTCCCAAGCAGCAGTTAGAAAACCCTGAACCCTATACTTAAAGAAATTATTCAGCAAAATTGCCCTGAAGTTCTACAACAAGAGGGCAATATAGACATTGAAAGTATCCATAGATCACCCTCTACACTGGACCCAGAAAAGTCAACACCCAGAAATATAATAGCGAAATTGAAGAGCTTTCAAGTTAAAGAAAAAATCTTACAAGAAGCCAGAAAGAGACAATTCAAATATCAAGGAGCACCAATAAGGATCACACAGGATCTGGCAGCCTCAACGCTAAAAGACCGCAAGGCTTGGAATACAATATTCAGAAAGGCAAGAGAGCTGGGCCTTCAGCCA
>NC_058133.1:81559692-81571553 GCF_016433145.1 Gracilinanus agilis | reverse complement strand
CTATAAATGACCTAGATAATCTCAACATTGCAGTGACTCAAGACAATCCCAGAGACTCATGATGGAAAAATGCTACCTGTGTTCAAAGAAAAAACTGACAAAATATGAATGCACACTAAAAAATGCAATATTTCACTTTTTTTTTGTCTGTGATCTTTTTCACAAAATGACTTATATGGTAAACTGTTTTATACAATTGTATATGTAAAATCTATATCAGATTGCTTGCCATCTCAGGGTTTCATTTTGTTTTACAGTACTCTAAACCACCAGAAGAGAATTTGGAACTCAAAACTTTAACGAAAGTGAATAAAATTATTTATACATGTAACTAGGGAAAAAATAATATATATTATATGTGTGTATATATATATATATATATATTATTTTTTTTTTAATTAAATGAGTATGGCCAGGACTTCCAGAAGCCAATATGGCATAATAAAGAGGTATCCTCTGAATGATCCCAAATTCACTTCCAAACAATTATTTTTTTAAAAAATCTCAAGGGGGCAGCTGGGTAGCTCAGTGGGTTGAGAGCCAGGTCTAGAGACAGGAGGTCCTAGGTTCAAATCTGGCCTTAGGACACTTCCCAGTTGTGTGACTCTGAGCAAGTCACTTAACCCCCATTGCCTAGCCCTTTCCACTCTTCTGCCTTGGAGTCAAAGACAGAAGGTAAGGGTTTTGAAAAATAAATTTTAAATAAATTTTTAAAAATCTCAAAACAAATTCTAGAACAGTAGAACTAACAAAAGATGAAGTAAAAGTTTTAAAGTCCAAGACAACACAGAAGGAGGGCAGGAAAGACCAAAGTAAGAAGAAAATAAGCCACTGAAGGCAAAATCTGGGCAAACTATCAGGAGTAGAATAGAAATAAATCAACTCCAAGTGGCATCAGGGCAACCAAAAAAAGGGGGTAGGGGGAGAAGTATAAAAGGGGAAGATAAAAAATCTTATCTAAAAAAAGATAGCACAATCCAGCATAGGCAGCATCTTAGCAAGCCAGTCAAAAACCTCCCAAGAGCAAATCAAATCAGTCAGGCTGCTCTCCCACAATACCATAGGCCTCCAACAAGCAATATGCCCTCAAGCAGTCTCACAGTCCAAAGAACCAAAAGAAATTTGAGGCAGCCAAGCCTCCAAGCAGGCCATAGTACAAGAAGCTTAGGACATGGCCCCTTCCATAAGAACATAGCCAAACTTTAACATATAGGTAGAGATGAAGAAATTGGATGGAAAAATGAACAAAAGGCAAAGGAAAAAACTAACTATATTAAAGTTATTATGGGGACAGGGAAGAATGATCAAAACACAAACCCTGAAGAGGAAAATAATGACAAATGACTATATTTGAAATCTCAAAGGAAAATGTGTCAAACCTAAAAAGAACTCCTAAAGGAGCTTGAAAAGTATTTGAAAAATCAAATAAGTAGAAGGAAATTGGAAAAAGAAATGAGAGTAATGCAAGAGAATCATGAAAAAAGTATCAAAAAAGTAAACACAAAAATATGGAAAAATATATACAAAAATTCACTGAAAAAAACAACTCCCTAAAAAAACAGAATTGGCTAAATGGAGAAGGGGATACAGAAATTCACAGAAAATAATTCTCTAAAAATTAAAATTGGACAAGTGGAAGCTAATAACTCTTTAAGATATTAAGAAATAATCAAAATCAAAATAATGAAAAGATATTAGAAAAATGTGAAATATCTTATCAGAAAAATAAATGATGTGGAAATTAGATCCAAGAGAAACAACCTAAGAATTATTGGACTACCTGAAAGCATTTGGACACCATATTTTAAGAAGTTATCAATGAAAACTGGCCTGATATCTCTGAAAAAGAGGGAAAGATAGAAAGAATCCATTAATCACTTCCTGAATAATCCCAAAATAAATAAGAATATTATAGCCAAATTCTAGAGCTCCGAGGCCAAAAAAAGATTCAAATATCACAGAAGCACATTCAAGATTAAATAAGATTTAGCAGTTTCTAAACTAAAGGACAGGATGATTTGCAATATTCCAGAAGGCCAAGAACTAGGATTACAACCAAGAATCATCTACCCAGTAAAAAACTTGAGTAAAATCCTTTAAGAGGAAAAATATGGATATTTAATCAGAGGACCTTCAAGCATTATTAATGAAAACACCAGAGCTGAACAGAAAACTGGATGTTCAAATATAATACTAAAAACAAGTATAAAGAGATAAGCAGGAAAGAGAAAAATTATGGGATCCGTTAAGATTAAACTATACTGCTACATGGAAAAATGATACTTATAATTTTTAAGAATTTTATCACTATTAGGGCAGTTAGAAAGAGTACACATAAGCAGAGGATACCGGATTAAAGTAAATATAATGAGATGATATCCAAAAAAATAAAATAAAGGGTTAAGAAATAGGAATGTACTGCGAGAAAAGGGAAGAAGATAAAGAAGGGGATAAATTAGCTCATATGAAGACACATAAATGAGTTAAGATAGTGAAGGAAAAGATTGGGGAGGGAGATGGAGTGACCAGTAATGCTTAAACCTTACTTTCATTAGAACTGATTCAATGAGAACATTTACTCAGTTGGGTATATAAATCTGTCTTACACTGTAAGGAAATAGAAGGGGAAGAAAAGAGAAAGAAGGGGTGGCGACACTGATAGGAAGGAAGATGAACTGGAGGCAAGGGTAGTCAGAGCAAAACATTTGTGAGGAAGGAAACGGTAAGATATGTTTTGTAATATAGAACATGTATAACCTATATAAAATTGCTTACTATTTCAAGAAGGGAAGGAGAGGGAGAGAATTTGGAATACAAAATGTTAGAAAACAAAAAAAAATTGTTTTTAGATGTAATTGGGAAAAAAAATAAAGCATTACTGAAGAGTATTAAAGAAAAAAAAGCGGGAAGGGGAGGCAGCAAAGTGGCTCAGTCAGGTCTGGATATGGGAGACCAAGGTTCAAATCTGGCCTCTAACATTCAATTGTGTGTGGCCCTGGGCAAGTCACTTAATCCCCATTGCCTAGCCCTAACAGCTCTTCTGGCTTAGAAGCAATATACAGTATTGATTTTAAGATGGAAAGTAAGGATTAAAAAAAAAAAAGTATGGCCAATTTGAGAGAACAGTTTTTGTATGGATTTGCATAGAATGCCTATAAATAGTTACATTTTAAATATTACATATTCCTTCTTAAAATTTTAGAGAAGTAACTTTGAGAAAAAATTTTTCAAAGTTTAATATAATATCCATGTTTCTCATAACTACCCCCTAATCCTTTTTAAATTACTTCTTAAATTTTTTTAAGCATGTTATTCAGAAATTATGCTCTTTTTTTGCCACAAGGCAGCTGATATATTTTTTAAGCCCTTACCTTCCATCTTAGAATCAATACTGTGTATTGGCTCCAAGGCAAAAGAGTGGTAAAGGCTAGGCAATGAGGGTTAAGTGACTTGTCAACACTGCTAGGAAGTGTCTCAGGCCAGATTTGAACCTAGGACTTCCCATTTCTAGGCCTGCCTCTCAATCCACTGAACCATCCTGCTGCCCCAAAGCTCTAATATTTATAAAAAGAGTATTTATTCTTTCAGAAAAAGTGACTTCAAAATTCCTAGAAAAATAATATGAAAGATACAGATTTTAGTCACACTAAAGTCATTATCATTTTACTTAAATAACTTTTTCTTAATTATAATATTCACTCTTCAATTCTGATCAAAAATTTTCAGTTAATTACAGATGAAATAATCACCTCCAACCAAAGGTCTCCAAAAGCAACTTTCATTTCTACTTCTAATATAGAAGATAAAGCTATTCCAAGACATTTTTCAAGCTCAGAAATAATATTTTCAAGTAGAATGGCCATTTGAGATGATATAGTATTTTCAGTACAGCTCTTCTCCTGAAGCTCTGGACCTGGAAAATAAAGTTATAGGGCATTAAGAGTATATCCTACAGAGTTAGTAATAGGCTTAAATCATTTTTAAAATACTAAGAACAACATACATGACCTGAGAAAGCATCAGAAATATCTTAAACATGAGATTTAGAAAAAAAACAAATGAAATTAAAATGTAAATGTTACAAGCAAGTTTTACTTTTTAAATTTTTTGACTAAAAATATAACTAGAACAATTGTATTCTAGACATTTAAGATCTGTGCATTATCTCAACTATTGTCAACTGCTATTTCAAAGCTGGTAAAAGCTATCTAATCTTTTACTAAAAGTATCAGAATTCACAAATAAGCTTTCGATTGATATGAAACTTCTTCTAAAATTTTATTTAATGAATAATGAAAAATATACTCTTTATCATCTTACCCCAAGCAAAGACTTGTTAATATTTAAATAGTGTTTAAAAAAAAAAAAAAAGAAGCACTGCTCTGCTATGGACAGACTGGTTTTCAGGGAAAATTCCAGGCATAAGACTGATGCAGTAGTCAATATTTGGTGCAAAACAACATAATGACTCATACTCAGAGTGAGAATGAGCATGACTGGGTGAATGCTTCGAATTTATGCTTTATGTTAATTGGGAAAATAGCATGAATTTAGAGTAAATTTATTATTTTTATTTTATAGATTTTTGTGTCTTTAATTTTTCCCCACTGCCAAAGGCAGATACCTGAATTTGTTTGCGTTGAGTTTGTGCAAAACAAGGATAATACTATATTTTCAAACTTGTCTCAGAGGAATATAGAAAGTAATCTTATACTACAATTGAACTTGCCCAAGTTGCTAAATTCCTCTAAAAATCAGCACACATCGGCAGCTAGATGGTTCAATGGATAAAGAGCCAAGCCTGTAGATGGGAGGTTCTGGGTTCAAATTTGATGTCAGACATTTCTTAACCCCCAATTACCTAGACCTTACAGCACTTCTACCTTGGAACCAATCCTTAGTATTGATTCTAAGATAGAAGGTGAGGATTATTACAAAAAAAAAAAAAGAACTCACCCAGTTTAGGCTTATTTTTTAATTTAAAATATCTTTTTATATTATAAATTTAATAGACCTCACTCTATATAAGCATCTCATTATACTAAGAACAGAAAAAGGGGATTGTGTAATAAACATCTATGATGTTCAGTTAGAAAGCAAATATCAATTACAAATGTTGAGAGCTATCAATGATTATTGGACATGGATTTTTATATGCTATTTATTAAAATATAAATATAAAAAGGACACTAACCTGCTTGGGCATGCTGATTAGAAATGAGTGGCTGATTATGCACAGTGACTGATTTGGGCCTGAGATTCAGTAACTCTGCACTTAACTCCTCTTTACTGAATGATTTTACGCCACTTATTATGCTTTTATTGCGTAAGTTTCTATCATCCCTGTTGGGAAAAAATGTATATTTTTACTTGTTATAACAAAGTACTACAAATAAAATATAACATGGCTTAAAATAGCATGAAAAAGCACAACTTTTTAGAAACCAAAAGTTCTTAGGATAAAAGACAATGCTTAAAGAGTATCGGTTAGTCATATAATTGTAAATGCAAATATAGTCAACTGATAAAGTTTTGATTTCATCTCTTCAACATTCAAGTTATTAACACATTTACCAATAAAGTCATAAGAAGGCAAATGAAATAAATCTAGTATTTTTTAAAATGGACTCTTGAAATACTAAGATCAATTGGATCGCTTAGAAGGCAAAGGATCAAATTTTATTTAAGACAGAAGAGATTTTTTTTAAAAACAGGACCAACAGAATGATGAAGATATATAAAATTATAAAGATTTTCTTTCCATTATTTCACATCATTCAATTATCTGTAGTTTTATACTGAAAAAGGTGAATTGTTAATTAAACTCACGTGCACAATATGACAACAGAACAAGGAAATAAATTCTGATACTGAAGGCAGCATTTCAGAACACGGTCATCATTGTTTTCATCACTCATTCCATCTGCAAATTGAGCAAAAGTAAAAGTCAATTAATACATTAAAAGAGCAAATTGTCATATTTGGAAGAGATCTTAGACTACCCTCCATTTTTCTGATTACAGAGAGGTGAAGTGACATGTTCTCTGTCCCATGGCTATTAATAGCTACTGGAATCTTGGGTTCAAATCTGAGTCAGATACTTCCAAAGCTGTGTGACCCTGGACAAGTCACTTTACTATTCTTTAGCCTTGGAACCAACATAATTGATTCTAAGGCAGAGAGAGAGAGAGAGAGAGAGAGAGAGAGAGAGAGAGATATGGAGGGAAGAGAGCTATAAGAAGAACCTAAGTTTCCTAATTTCCAATCTGAACTTTCCCACTGTACTACACATTTCACAGTTTCTATAATCATTACCCAACATGGAAATTAAAGTCTCAATATTCACAAAGCTTAACTGACTCATATACAATGAGAAAGCCTTTATGAAATAAAGAATGCATAGGATTGGCTAGTTTGATGTAGTTTGGTGAAAATAACACAGGACTTGAATTAAGAAGACTTGGATTTAAACCTTAAATACTACACCTACTGGCTATCTAACATTAAGCAAATTAATAAGCTGCTCTAGGATTTAGATGAGTTATTTGCAAAATAGAAAGGGGTAAGGGGTAAAAGTTGGGGGAGCTTGAGGCAACAGGTAGAAGTTGCAAAAGGATTGATTTCAACTTAAGAAAAGGAAAAACTTCTCAACAATTAGAATTGCCAGAAAATTAAATGGCCTGTGCCTGGGAGGAATGGATCTCATCACTAAATGTCTTTAAAAGGCAGCTGGATAACTTCTCAGGTAGATAATAGGTTAGGCTGGATGGTTTTTGTGGCACCTTCCAGCACAAACATTTAAGATCCTATGACAACTGTTCTCATCTTTGTTTGAATAAATAATTTTGCTTTAAAAATACCAATTCCCCAAATGAGACTTTCCTAATAAGAAGCTCAGCTTATCAGCATGAAAAACAAAAAAATTTATCTTATCCTCTAATTTAAAAGCCAAAACTATTTCTAAAGCAAAAATTCTTAACATTTTATTGTGTAGTAAAGTCCTCTTGAAGTCTAATGAAGTCTATGTACCACTTCTTAGAATGGTTTTAAACAAATGAAGGAAATGCTAAATTTCAATTAAAGGCAAGTGAAAATAAAAATGTGATTTTTTTCATGGACTTCCTAAATTCTATCCAGACTGTTGTAGGTCTGTGAACCCCAAGTTAACAACCATGTTAGAGAGGTTGCCCATGATTATGTAAAAAAAAAAAAAACCAACCACACTACAGAGTTTAAGTTCTATATTAATTGAGATATATGTGAACACTAAAGCAATATTCAAGATACAATAGTCATTTAGAAGAAAACCACATATGGGACACAGAAAACAATGAAAACACCTATTACACATAAGGAATTTCAGCAACTTACTAAATTCTTAAACACCAAAAAGAAAATCTGTTATTTCACCAGTGTCAGTATTCCCTCCATCTATATAAATTACAACCTAATATTTTTTCAAGAATTGCTCTAGCCAACAAAAATTTATTATTCAAAGGTCAACTGTGAAGTAATAAAAATATCTCCTTTGTCCTTCAATCCTTCAAACATTTCCTACTAGAATTTATGATCTCCTAGCATGGACTTTGAGAACCCAGAATTATCTCCACATTGATTAGTTACCAGAATATTACTTCAATGGAAGAAAACTAAACAACATTACAACAAACAGCACTCAGATTGAAGTGAAATAGGTTTCAAGGAGAACATCCACTAATTAGAAGCAATACAGAAAAATTGTTTAAAACTCTTGCTGAGATTCCTAAATTTCAGATAGATAGATAGATAGATAGATAGATAGATAGATAGATAGATAGATAGATAGATAGATTCCAAGTATACTAAACAAATGAAATTTAAAATTGTTAAAAGTCAGGGGCATATATAGATAATGGAATCAGATCAGAAAAAAAAAATAGATGAAAGAACAGAGAATGTCATTGGTAAAGACAGACCATATCAATTTTAAGTTTTTGAAAAAGCCTTAGTATATTAATAAGTATATATAATAATATATCACTCTCCCTTCCCAACTTAGAAAATCCCTAATCTTTCCTCCAATTAAAAAGCAGTTTATCTAATGTTGTATTGTTTCCTCTTAATTAATTGGCCCAATTTGATTAACTATTTTAAAAATATAAAAATTTGTTTCTTCTGTAGTTAGGGTCCAACCTTAAGCTGAGGAAGGATTCAGTCTCAATTTGTTGAGCAATCGCCATGCATTGCTTAATAAAAAGATATGCTCAGAAGGCTGAACCTTTGTTTCCTCATTTTATCTTTCATTCATTATAAAAGGAATATAAAAATGGCTAAAAAGCAAAGAAAGTTTCTACTGAATCTCTAGTTCACCTTGTATACTAATGACATAGCTTAAGAAATTAAAAATTTTAAATGTAATTTTTGCTGAAATGTGATGTTGTAAAAGAGGTAATATAGGGTGCCACAGGCAAATCATTTGACCTCACTGTGTCCAATTTTCTCATCTGTAAAATGGAGAAGATAGTAAACTGTGTACCAGCTATTTTACAGCGACTCTCCAAAGAAAAGGGCTTGCAAATCTTAAGGCCCCCCCCAATCAATACAGATTACAGTTATTATGTTCCCAAAATATTAAAGAGAAGTATGCTGTTAAGCAAATAATCCTCATACCTCAGGGATTTCTAAGATATTATTTTTCAAGATTCTTAAATATGAACTAAAAAGATGACTTCTTTAAATAGACCTGTTTATGTTCATGCCATTTCAGGTTAATTCTACAGTTACCTAACCATTAAAATTCTATTTATTGGCAATATTTATATTATATGGTTCTTTTTAAAAATTCACATAAGTTTTCCCCAAAATGGACAGTAACAACACCTCTTCCAGACTCCCTCTAATGAAACTCTTTTCCATTGTTAAAGTGAGGAAATATGGTAAAAAAAAAAAAAAAAGTACTACAGTAGATTCTTATAAACTATCGCATATTGAAGAATACTTTTTTGAAAATGTATGAATTAAAGATATTGAGCTATGAAAAAACAGACCCTGGGGCAGCTGGGTAGTTCAGTGGATTGAGAGTCAGGCCTAGAGATGGGATATGTCCTAGGTTCAAATCTGGCCTCAGACACTTTCCAGCTGTGTGACCATGGGCAAGTCACTTGACCCCATTGCCCACCCTTACCACTCTTCCACCAAGGAGCCAATATATAGAAGTTAAGGGTTTAAAAAAAAAGAAAGAAAGAAAGAGACCCTTTTGGAGAAATAAAACAAAACACCAGAACAATGTGTTATTTTAATTTTGTAGGCATTATTTATAACATGCCTAAAAATTCCAAGTTAGGTAATAAAGAGAGAAAAAATTTGGAAAATTTGTATTATACAGCACTTCATTATTACAGAGACCCAAACACACACTTGCCAATAAATATAACCAGTCAAAACCTGATATGAATGAATGAAAAAGCATTTGTTAAAAATTTGATAAGTGCCAAGCATTGGAGGCACAAAAGAAAAATTGAGATGGTTCCTGCTCTTGACAACTAAGTCTAACAGAGGCAAATACAACCTAAAAAAATTGAAGATAGAGAAAATGTACAATAGGCTTATCACACAATAGTTAATATTATGCAGCAATTTAAAAAAGGAATAAAAAAAGATAGCTACAAAGCACAGAAACTTCTTACTAAATCTCTAGTTCACTTTATACATTAATTACACTGCTTGATATAAAAAATTACAATTAAAAGTGCAATTTTTGTTGTTGGAGTCAATCATTTTTTACCAAAGGAAAAATTAAGTTTTTGAACCATTCCCCTTTTTCCCAAGGCCGTATTTATAATGAGTAGAATGTTGAGCACTTACATCCATGGAATACTTACAAAGTTTTTGAGAAGCAAGTTGAATAGACTGACCCCACAGTGTTCCATCTTGACTTCTTAGACAGTTATTGATGAAATGAACTGCAGGTATAGCTTTGTGCTGTGCATGCTTCAGTAATTTCCCAGCTTTCATGCGGTCTAGTTCTTGTACAACCACCCAAGGAATTATCAATACAAGTTTATCAAATCCTGGAAAATTCAAGTGTCTTATCAAATCAACCAATATATATACTGACATCTAAACTAGGCACACTGACTTTATGAAGAAATATAAGCTATCTTCCTAACTATCAAAGACCTTATAATTAAGTTGAGGTTAACTATCCACACATGTGTTTAAAAGGAATTCAGGAAAAAGAGTGAATTATGCCCAAGGGCTATAAAACTATATATATATATGTGTGTATATATATATATATATATATATATATATATAGCCTTTGACCAAGCAACACTGCTACTAGGTATGTAATCCAAAGAGATTAAAGAAAAAGGAGAAGGATCCAAAGGCATAAAAATATTTACAGCAGGCAGTTCCTTTTGGGATGGCAAAGAAATAAAAACTGAGGGTATGTCCATCAAATGCATGATTCAATTAAATAAGTTATGGTATATAATTGTGACAGAATATAATTGCAGTATAAGAAATAAAGAGCAGGATGGTTTCAGGAAAATCTAGGAAATCTTCTATGAGCTGATATAAAGTGAAGTGACGGAACCAGGAGAACATTATATACAGACTTGGCTACTCTGATCAATACAATGACCCAAAACAATTCCAAAGGAATCATGATGAAAAATGCTATCCACCTCCAGAGAGGAAAGAGATGAACTCTGAGTGCAGATCAAAGCAAACTTTTCAGTATCTTTATTTTCGGAGGGTTTATGTTGGGGTTTTTTGGTAACATGGCTAATATGGAAAAATGATTTGCATGATATCATATGTATAACTGTACATTAATTGTCTTCTAAATGGATAAGGGAGGGTCTGAAAAGAGGGAGAGAATTTGAAACTCAAAATTTTTTTTAATGTTAAAATTAAATTTTTTTAAATAAAAAGGAAAGCACAAGATTTTGCATTGCTAAGCCAATCTCTAAAGATCTCATCTTATTGTGATTAGCAAGTATAGAATTTACTAAACAAAATTACTTTGGCAAGCATAAGAAAACACTTTGTCCTTCTCTGCAAAGTTCACAAATTCATACTATAATTGAAGGGGAGTGGTGTGACTGAAAAAAGAATTCTTTATATGATTTTAGATGACCTTGTTTTTTAGTCTTGGTTCTGACACTTCCTAGTTGGGTAATTACTGATAAATCACCATTAAACCTTTCTGGGCTCATTTCCTTGTTTTGTAAATAGGGAATAATACTTGTACCTTCTACTTCAAAGCAGTAAAGTGCTTTGTAAATCCTGAAGCACAACAGAAATAAGAATTTTGATCCTGTGATCTCTAGTAATGTGTGAGATACTCTCTAGTAAGAATCAGAAAATATCTTCATGCATGAATACCTGGGACATCCATCGTCTTCAAAATTCCAAGAAACTTCAGATGATTCATCAGAATATTTGTGTCAATAACAATTAAAAGTTTTTTATCTGAAGCAGTATTCTCTGAATGGAAAAAAGGCACACCAATGTTTTAATATTATATTATTCTTAAAAATATTTTACATAATATATAAAATTCTGTTTGTTGAATTTAACTCATAAAATGTAATCTAGAAATAGGAAAACAGTCTTCTACCTTGGCAAGAGATTGATTTCACTGAAATCAGTGTCCAATTACCCATGAGTTATTTACTTTATGAATACCTACAGCAAATTTCAAATCCAAGACTGAAAAGTATCCCTACTTCTCACCCATTTCTGTAATTCTATTCTCTCCTTACTGATCCAAGACATGCTCTACCAATCACTCCTCCTTCCCTTATGCATGTCAAACTCTTATTCCCACTGACTCTTTACCATATGATTAAGAAACTTTCTTAATTACTCCT
>NC_058133.1:81544453-81559439 GCF_016433145.1 Gracilinanus agilis | reverse complement strand
TTCCAGCTGTGTGACCATGGGCAAGTCACTTGACCCCATTGCCCACCCTTACCACTCTTCCACCAAGGAGCCAATATATAGAAGTTAAGGGTTTAAAAAAAAAGAAAGAAAGAAAGAGACCCTTTTGGAGAAATAAAACAAAACACCAGAACAATGTGTTATTTTAATTTTGTAGGCATTATTTATAACATGCCTAAAAATTCCAAGTTAGGTAATAAAGAGAGAAAAAATTTGGAAAATTTGTATTATACAGCACTTCATTATTACAGAGACCCAAACACACACTTGCCAATAAATATAACCAGTCAAAACCTGATATGAATGAATGAAAAAGCATTTGTTAAAAATTTGATAAGTGCCAAGCATTGGAGGCACAAAAGAAAAATTGAGATGGTTCCTGCTCTTGACAACTAAGTCTAACAGAGGCAAATACAACCTAAAAAAATTGAAGATAGAGAAAATGTACAATAGGCTTATCACACAATAGTTAATATTATGCAGCAATTTAAAAAAGGAATAAAAAAAGATAGCTACAAAGCACAGAAACTTCTTACTAAATCTCTAGTTCACTTTATACATTAATTACACTGCTTGATATAAAAAATTACAATTAAAAGTGCAATTTTTGTTGTTGGTGTCAATCATTTTTTACCAAAGGAAAAATTAAGTTTTTGAACCATTCCCCTTTTTCCCAAGGCCGTATTTATAATGAGTAGAATGTTGAGCACTTACATCCATGGAATACTTACAAAGTTTTTGAGAAGCAAGTTGAATAGACTGACCCCACAGTGTTCCATCTTGACTTCTTAGACAGTTATTGATGAAATGAACTGCAGGTATAGCTTTGTGCTGTGCATGCTTCAGTAATTTCCCAGCTTTCATGCGGTCTAGTTCTTGTACAACCACCCAAGGAATTATCAATACAAGTTTATCAAATCCTGGAAAATTCAAGTGTCTTATCAAATCAACCAATATATATACTGACATCTAAACTAGGCACACTGACTTTATGAAGAAATATAAGCTATCTTCCTAACTATCAAAGACCTTATAATTAAGTTGAGGTTAACTATCCACACATGTGTTTAAAAGGAATTCAGGAAAAAGAGTGAATTATGCCCAAGGGCTATAAAACTATATATATATATGTGTGTATATATATATATATATATATATATATATATAGCCTTTGACCAAGCAACACTGCTACTAGGTATGTAATCCAAAGAGATTAAAGAAAAAGGAGAAGGATCCAAAGGCATAAAAATATTTACAGCAGGCAGTTCCTTTTGGGATGGCAAAGAAATAAAAACTGAGGGTATGTCCATCAAATGCATGATTCAATTAAATAAGTTATGGTATATAATTGTGACAGAATATAATTGCAGTATAAGAAATAAAGAGCAGGATGGTTTCAGGAAAATCTAGGAAATCTTCTATGAGCTGATATAAAGTGAAGTGACGGAACCAGGAGAACATTATATACAGACTTGGCTACTCTGATCAATACAATGACCCAAAACAATTCCAAAGGAATCATGATGAAAAATGCTATCCACCTCCAGAGAGGAAAGAGATGAACTCTGAGTGCAGATCAAAGCAAACTTTTCAGTATCTTTATTTTCGGAGGGTTTATGTTGGGGTTTTTTGGTAACATGGCTAATATGGAAAAATGATTTGCATGATATCATATGTATAACTGTACATTAATTGTCTTCTAAATGGATAAGGGAGGGTCTGAAAAGAGGGAGAGAATTTGAAACTCAAAATTTTTTTTAATGTTAAAATTAAATTTTTTTAAATAAAAAGGAAAGCACAAGATTTTGCATTGCTAAGCCAATCTCTAAAGATCTCATCTTATTGTGATTAGCAAGTATAGAATTTACTAAACAAAATTACTTTGGCAAGCATAAGAAAACACTTTGTCCTTCTCTGCAAAGTTCACAAATTCATACTATAATTGAAGGGGAGTGGTGTGACTGAAAAAAGAATTCTTTATATGATTTTAGATGACCTTGTTTTTTAGTCTTGGTTCTGACACTTCCTAGTTGGGTAATTACTGATAAATCACCATTAAACCTTTCTGGGCTCATTTCCTTGTTTTGTAAATAGGGAATAATACTTGTACCTTCTACTTCAAAGCAGTAAAGTGCTTTGTAAATCCTGAAGCACAACAGAAATAAGAATTTTGATCCTGTGATCTCTAGTAATGTGTGAGATACTCTCTAGTAAGAATCAGAAAATATCTTCATGCATGAATACCTGGGACATCCATCGTCTTCAAAATTCCAAGAAACTTCAGATGATTCATCAGAATATTTGTGTCAATAACAATTAAAAGTTTTTTATCTGAAGCAGTATTCTCTGAATGGAAAAAAGGCACACCAATGTTTTAATATTATATTATTCTTAAAAATATTTTACATAATATATAAAATTCTGTTTGTTGAATTTAACTCATAAAATGTAATCTAGAAATAGGAAAAGTCTTCTACCTTGGCAAGAGATTGATTTCACTGAAATCAGTGTCCAATTACCCATGAGTTATTTACTTTATGAATACCTACAGCAAATTTCAAATCCAAGACTGAAAAGTATCCCTACTTCTCACCCATTTCTGTAATTCTATTCTCTCCTTACTGATCCAAGACATGCTCTACCAATCACTCCTCCTTCCCTTATGCATGTCAAACTCTTATTCCCACTGACTCTTTACCATATGATTAAGAAACTTTCTTAATTACTCCTGATCAGAAAAAAAAAAGGGGGGGGGGCCTTCTCTTGATCTTTCTATATTATCCAGCTATCATTTCTCTCCTCTTGCCTCTCCTTCACCACAAACTTTTGGGGGGGGCAGAAAAACTGTCTACACTCAGTATCTCCTCTTCAGCCTCTTGACAGTAAAACTTCTGTGAGTAGAGTAGAACATAAACTCCTTAAGGTTAAAGATTTTCATTTTCTTCTCTGTAACTCTATGCTAGTGCCTTGCAGATAGAAGGCACTTAATAAATGCTCTTGAATTGAACTAATTTTAATTTGCATCTCATATTACTGAATTGCTCTTTCAAAAGACATCAGTGACATCCTAACAGTCAAATATAATAGTCATGTTCCAATTCCTATTCTCTTTGCCTCCTCTCTAGTATCTGACACCTTTGATCACCCCTTCTTTATTAGGTACTCATCCTTAATTAGGCATTATACATAACTACCCTCACGTGGTTATTAGTCTAACCTTTATAAATTCTTCGTCAGTTCCCTCACAGGTTCCTAATTTTCTTCTGGACTCTAATAAATATCTTGTCTTTAGTCCTGTTGTTGCCTTTTATCTTCTTTCCCCCTTGGCAATCTCATTCACTTCAATGGCATCAACTATTTATAAAAAAGTCCCCAAATAGAAACCTCAAACCCAAACTCCTTATCTGAAATTTGGATATATAATAAAGCTTAAAGAAGCCTACAGAACATCTCCCTCTTAATTTCCCACAAGAACCTCAAACTCAACAATCCAAAAAACAAGCTTATCAACTTTGACCCAAATCCTACTATTTCTTACAATTTTACTGTCTTGTTAGGACTCTCTGTATTCACTCAGTCTCTCAGTTCCAAAACCTTGTCAGCTTTCTATTTTTTTGCTGCTCCAATTCTAATATTCAGTTCTGTACAGTCCCTTAAATATTCAAATGTCTTACTATCCCTGCCTTACTATTCCCCCCAGCAATAGCCCTAGAAGGCCTTCCTTACTACCTGCTGGTACTACTCCAATAACCTCCAAATAGTTCTTCCTATCTCCCAATTCTATCCTTTTCATACCTGCCATACCATTGCCTTATATAAAGACCTGGTCAAATCATTCCTCAGCTAGCAGTTTTCACTAACTCCCTACTGCATAAAATTCAAATTTATTTACCTATATTCAGAGACCTCAATAATATGGTATCTGTCTTTCCAGTCTCATCTCACATTATATCCCAGACTCCTCACTTTACTACAGACTCTCAATAACCAGTCAGTATCTCAAACACACTCAACTCTTTCTTGCCTCCACACCTTTGTTCATGACTATTCCCTTCTCCTAGAAGGTTTCCACTCCACCTATTTACCAACTGAATTAGTAATCATTCTTTAAAGCACAATTCAAATTCTGCCTTCTCTAAGAAACTTTACTTAATATGCCCTATTGATAACAGCCCTACACATCTCTGACTTCAATTGCACTGTAACTCTACAGTGAACTTATATATTATTTAAGTATTATTGGTTTATGTCTATTTTTCTTACATACTACAATGTCCATGAGAGCAATGAACATGCTTCCTCATCTAAATTTTTCTCTCTCCTCACAACTATCACATTGTTTTACCTACAGTAGGTAATTGTGTTGGTTAAATTAAATAGACTTCCCCTTGTCACTTATGCTTTTAAGCCACCTTACTCTGTCATTAGTTAGTGTGTTCATCAATTATAAGCTAATATTAACATGTTTATAACTAAATATAATTAATCAGGTAAATAATATTATACATTCCAAAGTCAATAAATGAGTTGGGGATTGTCTATACCACTATTCCTTCCCATTACCAAGGATAACCAAGACCTGACTGTATAACCAGGATAAATTCAAGATGACACTTCCTCCACACATTACAATTTACATTATTACATCCAGTCAGTGCCTTAACAGAGAGAAAAAAAATCTTCATTAGTATGCAATTACAGTTAAAAGAGTAAAAAACTGAAAGGTCAAACTTTCATGACTATCGCTTACCCAAATTAAATAAAAAGTACAATTAAGATTTGTATATTAAAGTGAAAAATCTTGTGTCATAAAGCAAAAACCATACCAAACTGCCTTGTAACTTAAAGACTGTAACAAATTATGACAGGGGAGAATACTGGAAATACATTATAATCTGTCACTGGAGACTATTAATGCACAATTTCTTTAAAACATTTTGAACTCAATATTTCCTCCTGATCTTAACATAGTCAAAATAATGAATTAATGTGCTGAAATGCTAAAAAGACCAGGTGAAACCATCAACATTAATATAGAGGACATACCAACAAAAGGATGCACATCATCTTCAGCCAAGTCAATTTCCATACTTGTCAGCTCTCCAGAAGCTGGCACCACTGGCAAATCCATACTTTTCCCCACACGAGCAGCATGAAGCTCTTCTACTATCTGCATCTATCACAGAATCACAGAATTTCACAATTGGAAGGGACCTCAGAAGCCATCTAATCCAACCTGTACCTGAAAAAAGGATCCCTTCTGTAACATACCAGACTTATGGTCATCTGGCCTTTGCTTAAAGATCTCAAATGAAGGGGAACCCACTACGATAAAAGAAACCCATTACACTTATGGATAGCTCTAATTATTAAGACATTCTTCTTTACATCAAGTCCAATTGGTCCTTTGCAATATGCTCCCAATTCTCCTAGTTCTGCCCTCTGGGGCAAAGCAGATCATGGCTAATCCTTCTTCCAGGCAACAGCTTTTCAAATATTTCAAGACAGTTTTCATATCTGTGCCCCCCACACCACTACACTCTCTCCACCCCACTAGCAATCTTCTCTTCCCAGGCTAAATATCCCACTTCTTCAACAGACTTGTATGGCATGAATTCGAAGGCCATCATTATCCTGGCTGCCCTCTTCTGAACACTCTACAGCTTCTCCATGTCCTTTCTATACCACAGTCCTGGAACAAAACACATTACTTCCAATGTGGTCAAGCCAGGGCTGAAGACAGCAGAATTATTATAACTTTATTTTTCCTGGTCACTAGGTCTTCTTCGCTGCAGCCCAAGACCACATTAGCTTTCCTGACTACCAAATCACAATACTGACTCACATTCTTTAAAGTTCTTAAAACCCTCAGATCATTTGCAAACTAACTGCTTTCTAGCCATGCCTTCTCAATCTTGCATTTGTAACATTGTTTTTTTTAATGAATTATAGAAAGATTCACATTTAAATGTATTCCAAGTTGTTAACAATTTCCAAGTTAATAAAAAAATCAAAACCATCTGTATTCAAGACACAAGATCTGTGTATAGGAAGAAAAAAATTTTAAAGTTTAACCTCCTAAATATTTAAATGTAGTTGGTTCAATTCTTCCTCAGAATTTTTTTTTTTTTTAAGTTTTAAAACTTGCTCCAGAAGGGGCAACTAAGTGGCTTGGTGGATAAAGAACTAGTTCTCGAGAAGAGTTCAAATCTGGAGATGGGTTCAAATATGGCCTCAGACACGTTCTAGCTGTGTGACCCTGGACAAGTCACTTAACCTCAACTGTCCAGCCCCTTGCCACTCAGCTGCCTTGGAACTCTGAATACTGAATACTCAGTATTGATTCTAAGATAAAAGGTATGGGAGAGGTTAAAAATAAAAACCGTTCCAGGTGTTTTTATGTTTAAATATCCTTGTGTGACCCTGGGCAAGTCACTTGACCCCCATTGCCCACCCTTACCACTCTTCCACCTAGGAGCCAATACACAGAAGTTAAGGGTTTAAAAAAAATGTTTAAATATCCAAATATTTGGATATTTAGACCCAATCCACTGTGAGGAAGTAATTCCCTAATGGAAAAGAAACTAAAAGGTATAATAAATTTAAATCGGAAAAAAAAAAAAGGCTTCTCATATCAGAAGGAAGTCCATTAAATTTTTGAGGATTGTAAAAATAATAAACAATTTAATAAAGTTTTAAAATTTTTTGAAGAATTTAATTTATAAATAAATTTATAAAAATTTAAAATATCCCATGCATTTAATCATTTAATTAAGAAAAAGAAAGTTCCATTCAGCAAATATAGTTAAAAATCTATTTCAGGTCTAAACTGAGACCAGTTAAAAGACAAAAGCATGGGAGGGGTTTCCCTATTGCCAAAATTTACAACTTTGATTGACATGCATGTAATTTTCTTATCTTTTATGAGACTATAACTAAAAACTTCATTTTTGCATCATTTTGCAATTATAAGTACAAATGGGAATAACATCTTTAGGTATCTGCAGATTACAGTAATAGCTAAGATACAGACAGGCTGTAAAAATAATAAAAGCAAAAGGTCAGATGATGGAAAAATATTTTTAAATATTCAGATGAAAGCTTTTAAAAGAATTCATACCGTAAAGTTACATAGATACAAAGATCATTAAACATATAAAGCTGGAAAGTGTCTTAGAGGCTATTTAATCTATATTTGTACACATCATTTTTCAAATAAGGAAACTGAGGCCCAAAGAAATTAAGTTACTTGTCAAGGATCATTCAAGTAGTAAATGACAGGGGTAGGATTTGAACCCACATTCTCTAACTGTAAATCCAGTGGTCCATTTGCTATATAATGCTGACTCTCAATTATTATATATTACATAATTATATGTAATGATTATAGTGTGGCAACAATAGCATCATATTTATATTCATACTGCTTTTAGTGTTAATAAGCCAAGAACTCAATTTAGCAATTGTAATCGATATATTAAAAATAAATAAGTAGAGTACTAACCTCTTGATCCATATCCTGAACACAATTACTTGAATTAGGAGATTCTGTTGCTTTGAAACTCTAAAATAAAATTTTAACTCTATTAGTTAATGACAAAAGAACATACCAGATTCTAAGCCTACATCCTAACCAGTTATATTTTTTCAATGGTTTTATATGTAGGTGTGTCCCCACCATAGTTTGTAGTGGGCTGCCTTCTCTTTTCTCTCAACACTCTCCAATGGAGATATCTTCAACTCCTGAGGACTTAATTATCATCTCTATGCAGATGAATCCCCAATCTGTAAGTTTAGGCTTTATATCTCTCCTAAACTTCAGTCCTACCTTATCAATTGCCTACCTGCTAGAAATCTCAACATGGATACCCCATAAGAATCTCAAATCCAACACACACAAAATGGAACTTACTAATTTGTCCAAAACCAATCCTTCCTCCAAAGTTCACTATTTCTATTTAAGGAACCAATAACCTTACAATTAATTACAACTGAATAGCTGGGTTTTCATGGCATAGTGTTGTTTTCCTCAACTCCTCATTCTCCTTTGCTTACTTATCAACCGCAAGCTCATAACTGTGGCTGTTCCCAAGATTCTGTCCTATGTTTTCTTCTCTTCCCTTTATACTCTCTCTTGCTAATGCCTTCTACATCTAGGGGTTCAATTATCACCTCTATGCAAATGACTGCTACAACTATGTATCCAACACTAATCTGTACCCAAATTTCAATCCTACATCACCAACTGCCTTTAAACATTTCTAACTGGATAGCAAGAAGACAACTCAAATATAGGTCCAAAGCTGACCTCAAACTTACTTCCCAAACCGTCTCCTCTACAAAACTCCCCTAGTAAAGGCATTACCATCTTTAAGGTTCATAATTTTTAACAATAGCCTTAGCTTCTCACCTTCTATCATCTTACATATGTAACCAGTTGTCAAACCTTGCCATTTCTACCTCCATGACATCTCTCATCCAAATTCTCTCCCTTCACACTGCTGCCTTAGATGAATTCCTTACCACTTTTTGGCTAGATTACTGCTATAACCTTCTAAGTTATCTTCTGCTTCAAATCTCCGTGCACTTCAGTCTATCCTATACACTGCTGCCAAAGTAATTTTCCTCAAACACAGATCTGACCATGTCTTCCCTACTCAATCAATTCCAATGACTTCTGATTTCTTTCTAGGAAAAATATAACCTCTTCTTATATTTAAGGACCTTAACAACCTTAACAACCTGATCCAAATTTGTGTTTCTAGCTTCAATATATCTGTGCCCAGTTTCACATACTCGACAGTGCACTGTTGAATACAGCCAAATTCATCATTTCTCTGTTCCTATGGCAAATATTTTTAAGCCAATCTGCAAGAAAATAAAGAGGCAAAGCTCCAAGCCAATAACAGATTTATTGAGAGGCCAGTGTCATTAGGCTTCCTCACACCTAAAGTCAATTGAATGAGAGATTCCACCAGTTATATACCCTAACACTTCCTCTTTTCTAGATCTCCAGAGAACAGCCACCCCCATTCTTTCCAGGGACATGCCTTAGATGGCAAAGATTATAGGCTATATATATGGTAGACCTTCCCAAGGACAAGCTTCCTGTGCATACCTGGGAAAACTTCCACTTAGAGAACACAGATCTTTACCCCAGAGGGCACACACAGTTTTTTGCTTGGAGAATGCTCTATCCTTCCCGCAAATGAGTCACTCCCTTCTGCTTAGGATACACAGACTAGATGAGGCCATAATCCATTGCAAAATGCCAGATTACTGGCTTATCAAAAGTTACAGAAAAAGCAGCTAATATGAGGTCACTGAGAAAAGCAGCTAAATACATTACATTTAGTTTGCTTAATAACCTTATAAAATATAGTTACTATAATTATTAATCACTATCCCAGATTAATCACTTCCTTTAGATAAATACTGATTGATTCTAATATCTAGGGTCATAATTTTTCAAAAAGGTCAGGGATTCTCATTCCTTTCATTCTTCATCTTCTGTCTCCATGCCTTTATATTATTCCATCACCCAAAGCCTAGAATGTAATCTCTCCTTATCTTTTGCTTCAAAGAGCTTCTCTTCATTTATGAAGCAAGTTCAAACACCATCTTCTGTATGAACTTTCCAAATCACTCTAACCACTAATGCCCATCCTCCTGAACTACATTGTATTCAACTACTTTGTATTTATTCACTATATATAACATATATACATTTCTGTGTGTATATGAATATGCATATGCATGTGTGTGTGGGCATGCGCATATGCTATCTCCCCCCATGCCTTCAGAGCATTCTTCCCTCCTATCTACCTTTTGGAATATCTAACTTCATTCAAAACATAGTTTAAGTATCAACTCTTATATATGTCTTTCCAGATCTGTCTAGTTGTTAGGGATTGTTTTCCCAACATCCTCTAAAATTATACTTCTATACTTTTCATTTACTTCTATGTCTACAAGTTGTGTCCCTCAGCAGAATTTCAGCTCTTTGATGGGAATACTTGTTTCTTGTATTTCTGGTACCTAACACATAATAACTGCTTAATAAATACTTGTTGAATTGAATTGAACCCTGCAAATAAATTTCTCATTTCTAAAAATGAACTAAGAAATTATGAGAGAAAATCTAAACAAATTATAACTGAAGGAAGGCACTGGAATGCTGAAAGCTTATCAGTACAGGGCCAACAGGGTTCCTGGCAGCTGACTATCATTGAAGAGCCAAATAGACCACTTTGATGAAAACTTTTTCAACCAATTCAGTTAATCAAGAATGAGCACTTATGAAGCACTTTGTGCTATGAAAAGTGATGAGGATAAAAAGGTAAAACTAAAATACTCCATTCACTCAAAGAGCATTCATTCTAATAACTGGCACCTTTTAAAAGTAAATTTTACTGAGTACAAAAGAACCAACCCCCTGACTATCAAGGAAGAAAGGATAGGAGATCCCTCTTTTCCAACATTTCACTAATGATGTTTAAGTCCTAGAAACAAACAAACAAAAAACTCATTTTAACCAGCTTTCCATAGTGAATATTTCTAATACAAATCCACTTTAAAATCCTTCTCTACTATAAAATTCTTTTGACTAAAATATCTTATTTGCTCCACCTGTTTTAATGATGCAGTTGTAGGAAATACACTTTCTTCTGGCTGTGAATTATTTCTTTTTTGGTTGGAATGCTCAGGATGATATTTTTCTTTCCACTTACAATCAGATGATTTATATGAAGTGACTGATGGTAATAAATGTTTAACTTTGTGTTTAGAAAAATTTGGAGGATTCTGGAGGGTCTCTTTTTTCTCACATGAAGGCTTTGGTTTAGGAAATTTAGAATCAAAAACATTATTCTCTATTGGCTTTTGAAGAGTACCACAGGATTTTGTGGCAACTTTGAAACTGATTTTGCATCTTTCAGATTCAAGTGCTTCTTTATTCAAGACTTTGGAATTACATTCCTTGGCAAATTCATCTTTGATGTACTTCTCAAGCACAGGTCTTCCTAAATTATCTTTGACTTTGTTGCTCTTTTCTCTCTTCTTTAATGCTCTTAACTTCTCTCTCTGAGCAAGATAATGAGGCCATTTCCTTTCACTCGTTGGAGCTTCAGATTTAGACTGTGTCTTCTTGTTACACGTGAGGCTGCTACTACTTTTGAGGTCATAGTTACTCTGGTTGTTCTCACTTTTCGATTTTACATCTTCATGTTTTAAAGCAACATACTTCTTTATTTCTTTTTCAGTTCTATTTAAAGACTGACTGTGAGAAGTACTTTGCTTGTCATCGAATAATTTCTTTTGGAGTCTATCAGGCTCTTGGGATGAAAAAGAACTGATTTTTTGTTTCTTCTTTTGAGTACCTGTTTCAACATCCAACCTACAAAGTAGTGCAGAAACATAAGTTACAGGCCTACTTATACACTATAACTCTCTCACACTTATATTGGTATAGTGTAAAACATAAATTGATATAAACTGCATTAAGAATTAAGTCTCAGAGTTTCCAAACACTAGTTAAATACTATAACAATTCAAGAGCAGCATAAACATATCTGATTAACATCCAATTCATAACAATCTATTGTAATGGTTTACATTTTTGTAGGGCTTTAAAGTCTATAAAATGCTTCAAAATGCATTGCTTTTTTTTATCTTCACAATAAATCAGGGAAATGAGTACTATGGATATTATCATCCCATTTTTACTCATGAGAATCTCACCCAATGCTAGAAAGTCTTGAGAAAGAATAGCACATTCGTACAATATTAGTAAAGCTGTGAATTGGTCCAATTGTTTTGGAAAATAATTTAGAATCAAGCTAAAACTGTGGTTGAAATGCCCACTACTTTTAGTCCAGAGATCCCATTGCTAGATATCTACACCAGGGAGGCCAGAAACAGAAAGGTCCCACAGATAACAAAATGGTCACACCAACACTTTTTCTTGTAAAATAAATTGGAAACAAACCAAAGCATGGCTAAACAAACAAAATGTAATAGAAAAATATTGTCTGCCAAGAAACAACAAATATGAAGAATTCAGAGAAACACTGGAAAACTTTTACAAATGTACACCATGACTACAATAGCATGCATGAGAACAAAAACAAGAAAAAAAAACAAAAAATAAAAAATAAACCCATCATGTATGATATGATTAAAAATGATAAAGACTGTTATAATAAGAGAAATTAGTAGTTTAATTAAAGCCATGGCCATGTTGGTAAAATATATATGACCGCACCTGACTAACTTTTAAATTTGCCGCTGGAGCCCATCTTTTGTCTCTCTAGTACGCCAGCCAGGTGGCCAAGAGGAAGTTCCAAACCACTTTCCAATATTTAAAGCCATCCCTCACCTTGAAGACGTCATCTAAAAGGAAACCCGTTGGACCATGGGAAATGTAGTTCCAAGGTCCCCCACATGTCCACAAACACTACTTTTAAATGGCACTTCCTCAATTCAAAACAAACATGTAATTATAATGTCCAAACTTGGCCGAAAAGAGATCAAAAGGCACATCCTTTCCTTCTCTGCAGATTATGAGTATGGATCATTGCATAGACTATCAAGAATACTTTAGTCTAGTGATGGACAAACTTTTTAAAGAGGGGGCCAAAGGAAAGGAAATGCTCATCTGTCAGTCTGTTTCTAAGGCAACTCTTTCAAAGTTTCATTGTATTGGATCCTACTCACTGTATTCATCAAGATTAGGAATAAGGTCATGCATGGGTGGCATTTCAGGGGGCACACATCTGGCCAATGGGCTGTATTTTGCCCATCACTGGTTTAGGTGATTATTAGTTATTTGATGAACTGCTTTTGCTTTCTCTTTCTTTGTTATTCCTTGTTTCAAAGGATGCCTCATTAAGAATTCAGGAATGAAAGTGATATTTTAAAAAATATATGAAAAAGGTTTCTGGTTTTTTCAATTAAAAAAATCTTATGTAACAAATGTCTCAAATAAAGAATAGTGGGGAAAAGCTTTGGGAATTTATTCAGACATAGTGTTTCTTCCAAAATGCTAGTCCTACTAGTTCTATACCTCTTAATGGTCTACAGGTATAATACTCATACAATTTGAGGTCCACATCAACTCAGCAAACATTTTCTCAGGAACTAGCAAGTGTAAAATGGTACCAGCCATGATGAAACATACAAAAAATGTTAATAGACTTACCTTGAAAGAACTATGGCCTTAAGCCATTCATAATATTAGAGCTATTTTCATATTTCTTAAACATACTCAAATTCAATTAGGAATATTTTTATATCTTATCCTACTTATATTATTGTTTTTAAGTTGTTTTCATATTTGTCATATCTAAAAACAAATGTCTCCTCCTAAATGTGTCTCATTGCCTTTCTGTCAAAAGTTGGGCTATATGTCTCATCATAAATCCTCTGAATTGTGCTGGTCATTTCAGTAATCAGAGTTAAGACTTCCAAAGTTATTTGTAAATAAAATGCTTTATGTATGTATAAATTGTTATGGTTCTTCCCATCTCATTCTATATCAGTTGTGTCATTTAAAATCACTTGGGATACTTAGAACTACATTTCCCGTGATCCCTAATGGGTTTCCGGTTTTCGATGACCTATTCAAGGTGAGGGACTGTTTGAAATTAGGGGGAAGTGACTTGGAGCCTCCTCTTTAGTTACCTGAGCTCGAGGAGGGAGGAAGGTAAAATGGCTGAGGTGAGGTTGGAATAGATTTTTCTTACAGGCGCATGGTCAGTTTATCTATATCAACATGGCTTTTATTAAAATACTATTCTTTTTGATCTCGGCCCTCATCATTTTTAATCATAACAGTTTGGCAAACCAGAAGGTCGAAATTCGAACTCTCAATCTTCCAGATAGCCTAACGATAGCCATGCTTTCTTTTTGGCCTGGCTCAGCTCTTTTGAGCACTTTTTTTAAAAAGGAAAGTGGCTTTCCTCGCCATGCTTTTGCTAAAAGCAACAGCACGTTTTTGCCTCAGATGGGACTCAGCCAGCCAGTCCAGCCCAAACCACCTTGGGAGGTCAGGCCAGCCAATTCAGGCTTTTGGGCTTTGAAACTAAAATGCCAGTGTGTCTCTGCCGCTGATCTCCTGACTCCTGACTTGATCTCCATTCCTGCCATGCCACAAGCCTGCAAGCGTCCCGGTGCCTCTTCTTTGATCCTGCCTCTGGTGCTGCTAATCCTGCTAGTTCCAGAACCCGAGCCCTAACATCGATGACCCCTGGCTGCTGCCTTTGCCGAGATCTCGATCTCCAGAGACTGCTTCAGCTTTGCCGCTAAAGATTTTGGTAGTATATTCCCCTTTCTCCCTATTTCTAGCCCTCCATGTGTTTCTCTAAAGACCTAATTTAGGCAACCCCCACAAGCTCTACACTTGGGTATTTTCTACAAAATTGACCTAAGTTTTTCTCTAGCCCCGAGCCCACGACCGACATCCATGTGGACCTAGCATTTGAACCTTGAACTAGTGATTACTATCAGGCCACATGGCCTATTCACCCCCATACCTGCTCAGAACTTTGAACTGAGAGCAAAGACAAAACTAAAAAAAAAAAAAAGACCTTTCAGAACTGAATGAGTTTTATTTCTGTTTTAGAGAAACTGTATCTTACTGTATTTTGCTAATTAGTTTTGTAAATTAATCTTGCTTATTTCGTTGAGTTTCCTATTGCACTGAATCATTTTTTTTTAAACCCTTGTACTTCGGTGTATTGTCTCATAGGTGGAAGAGTGGTAAGGGTAGGCAATGGGGGTCAAGTGACTTGCCCAGGGTCACACAGCTCGGAAGTGGCTGAGGCCGGATTTGAACCTAGGACCTCCTGTCTCTAGGCCTGACTCTCACTCCACTGAGCTACCCAGCTGCCCTGAATCATTTTAAGTTAATGTAGTTTGTGGCTGCTAGATTAATTCTGTTTATGATTTTATTGTAACTCCCAAATAATGA
>NC_058133.1:81429691-81544053 GCF_016433145.1 Gracilinanus agilis | reverse complement strand
TGTTGTTATATATATATATATATATATATATATATATATATATATATTAGTCTATGTTTTAGCCTCTTTTATCAGAAGGGTCTAGAATTCTTGAGGATAATTTAGACCAGAAGGTTTTTTTTTTTAATATCAGGTTTTTATATGGAAGCAGTAACAGAATTTGTTGAGAAACCCTTAGCCAAGGTTTAAAAGTTGTAACAAGTATATGATTTTTTGAACATCATTGCTTATTGTTTTAAAATGTGTTATTAGAAATATGGTACTCTATTTGAATGTGCATTGTGAATCTGCTATTTTGTAAAACCCACTTTCTCTCACAGAAAATCTCATTTTTGGGTACCAAAACCCTTCTAGTTCTAAGCTGTATATATATTTTTGATTTTTTTTAAAACATTTTTTCATAGAGCAATTGATTTTTCCTTTTTCTCATCTTGTACTGGAAGTACATATATAATCTTTATTTATCCTTTTTTTTGATTCTACAGCGAAATAAGCTCAATGCAAAAACCTGAGCCTGAGACTATGGGATTGTGATTTAATGCCTCTCTGATTCCAGGAGAAGTGCCGAGCCACATGGTCAGAGACTTGACTAAAGAATCTGCATGAATTGCAGTAGTTCTGTACCAATACTTTAGGGCTTGGAAATTGGGATTTGAGTCCTGGAGTCCCAGTCTTTTCTAAAACTTTAGAGGATGTGGGTCCCCTCAACTTAAATTCCTAGTGAAGCACCTAAGATTGGCTATCATTTAATGGCTCATTCCCTGAGAAGGTGCAGGGAAAAGATCGGATCAAAGAAAGGCATTTCCCTTGTTCCTCTATATAGAGAGAGAAAATGGCAATTTTTCTGTAGTCCTGGCCCTGAATGGGTTATAGCAAACTGCTTAAATCGCTTTCATTGGGCCTTGAATCAAAGGCCTGTTTATTTCCCCTACATTTTTTGTACATTTTACATTTCATTCACAAGTTAATTTTTTCTCTTTTTTTTTGAATTTTATTCTTTTTTTTTTATTATTATTTCTTTTGCCAATTGATTTCATACACCCCCGTGACTCACTTAGCCATGCATCCTTGGCTGACCTTTTCAGGGGAGTTATGTGTCATTTAAAGTTTTTATAATCATAATGTCTGAACTATAATCTATATTGCAAGTAAATTTTTACTCCTTTCAAAGTAAACTCAGGGGGGTAATGTTAATTCTCAGAAGGAAACGTATGTTTTATAATCTATAATGTAAAGTTTAAATTCTTTGAGAGTAATTTCAGGATAAGGATTTTGCCATCTCCCCAGAATCCAGATGATGAACCTGTTTGGTGGAGGCACCAAAAGATGCCTGAAGAGCCTTCACTGGATCATGAAGACCCAAATTTGAACTTTGGGGCGCAGTTGATCTGAACTATGGGGGTTGAACGAATTGAATGCATTTATTTTGAATGGACACTCTTATGCCAGTGGGGTACTGCCCCAAAATTGGCTTTTGTCAATACGGCTAGCTTTTGTCCTCTTTTCTTTTGGTTTAAGATCTACTGAAAAAGACCAGTCTTTTTCAACGGATCTCAGGGGGGTTATGTGTCATTTAAAATCACTTGGGATTCTTGGAACTACATTTCCCGTGATCCCTAATGGGTTTCCGGTTTTGGATGATGTATTCAAGGTGAGGGACTGTTTGAAACTAGGGGGAAGTGACTTGGAGCTTTCTCTTGAGTTACCTGAGCTCGAGGAGAGAGGAAGGTAAAATGGCTGAGGTGAGGTTGGAATAGGTTTTTCTTACAGGCGCGTGGTCAGTTTATCTATATCAGCATGGCTTTTATTAAAATACTATTCTCCTTTTTGATCTCGGCCCTCATCATTTTTAATCATAACACAGTTCATATAAATCTTTTCAAGTATCTCTGGAATTATCTCATCATTTTTTTGGAACACAGTGGTATTCCATTATTTCATATCCCATAATTGAGTATTTAGCCATTCCCCAATTGGTGTGAATCCCTGAGTTTCTAATTCTTTGCCACCAATAAAAGAGCTACTATATATATATTTTTGTAGGTATGAATCCATTTCTCTTTCCTTGATCTCTTTGAGATAACAGGCCCCAAAGTGGTAATCCTGGGCCAAATGGTATTGTTAAATATAGCTGACTATGAGCAAATCTTGCTCAGATCGTAAAGCCAGGAATTGCCTTAAAAAAAATAATTGCAAAAAAAAAAATAATAATTGCACAGCTATTTTGTGAAACAACTTACCACCCCCACAACCCACTAGCACTCTTCCCTACTGATGCCCCTCCTAAACCTCTAAAGCAGGGGTCGGTAACCATTTTGGCCATGAGAGCCATAAACACCACATTTTTTAAACTGTAATTTCGTGAGAGCCGTACAGTGCTCACAGCGCGTGCTCCTGTAACAGTGCCTGAAAAAAATGGACTTTATGGCTCCTGGAGAAAGAGCCATATCTGGCCCTCAAAAGAGCCACATATGGCTTCAGAGCCATAAGTTGCTGACCCCTGCTCTATAGACTTTCAGTTGTTATACAAAACAAAATACTGTGTACGCATATTATGTATTGGTTCTAAGGCAGAAGAGTGGCAAGAGTTAGGCAATGGGGGTTAAGTGATTTACCCCGGGCCACATAGCTAGGATCTGGATGAGGCCACATCTGAACCCTGGACCTCCAGTCTCTGAACCTGGATCTCAATCCACTGAACCACCTAGCAGCTCTGTTTTTTTGCTTTTTTTTTTCTAATAGGATATTTGACTAATATTGTTTTACTCTAGTGTTTTTGTTTTAAATTACATACCTTTTGTCTATCTACCTTTTAAATGTTATCAGTATTATGGTAGTTTTAAGCAAACTGCATTTTTATATCAAGTTTGACTTGGCAGATTCAATATTTGTTTTTTAACCCTTACTATCTTAACCTGATACTAAGACACAAGAGTGGTAAGGAGTAGGCAATTGGGATAAAATGCCTTCCAGGGTCAAACAGTTAGGAAGTATCTGAGATCTAATTTGAACCTAGGACCTTCCATCTTCAGGCCTGCCTTTCTGTCCACTGAGACACCTGTCTGCCCTCAGATCCAATCTTATAATAAGGTACCTTCTCATTTATTTTGTCTTTTCTCTCTGAAAATTAATTAAGTGCTTCAAAAGCTAACCCAATGTTGAAATACTCACAAGCAGCCCTGGTAGTACATATACCAACTCAAAAAATTTCTGATGATGACCATTACAATTAATTTCCAAAGAAAATGTAAAGAGATGTTGCTAAAAGTATACTTAATTTAAAAATTGCCAGAGGTCCACAGCTGTTTTGTAAAACAACTTAATATCCTACCAGCACAGCTACAAGGTGGGGCCCCTCCCCAACCTCCTCAATAGCTTTCATTTGTTATGTAAAACAACTTATTAATAGCTTCTCTAGGCTTTGCCTTCCAAAGAAGACTCACTCCCTTGGGAAAAATATTTAAGCCCTATTTCTTTTCCCACCTTGTGGGCACTCCTGCACCTCAGTGGTGTAGTGATCCCAGACTGCCATCTCTTTTGCCTCATTAAAAAGACTTGAAATATTCTACTTTGGTAATTCTTTTCAATTCTACTTGATATTATGTATAGTATAGTCACTTTCTGACCAGTTCCAAATTGTTTTCCTGAATAGTCAGACAATTCACAGCTTTGCCAAGAGTGTATTAATGTGAGCAATCTTCCCAAAGTCACTCCAAAATTTGTGATTTTCCTTTTTCGTTAGCAATGTTAACATGACAATGAGAGGGAGGTGGAACATCAGAGTTGACAATTTGGATTTCCATATTAATATGATTTGGAACATTTTTTCCTATGGCTATTAAATTAGACTTCCTCCTTAGAAAACATCTGTTTATATCTTTTAATTATTTTATTATAAGTCTACCCTCTATTTATATAATCCTCTATAACTATCTCATCAGTTCTCCTAGCTATTTCTACTACCAAGCATTTCACCAAATTTGGCCAGTATAAATTTTATACAGACTCCACATAGTATCAATTGTATATTCATTTCTTAAATTATCATATGGTCAACTTGGAAAAACACAGAACCACTAAAGTAGCCAGCAAAACCAAATCCTTAATCAGGAAAGAGACAGGTCCATTAACAGTTGGTTGCCACACAGAGCCAAGTGCTAAATATCACACAGAGTCAAACCCTGGGGGCTCTGAGGACAGTTTCTCAGAGAGGATTCTCCAAAACATAATAGAAGATAGGCATCTTGTATATCTTTTGAGGAACTAGGTGCAGCAAACATACATAGATAGTTCACAAACAGGCTTGGGAAAGATTATATAGCCAGAGGCTAGGGTATCAGGAAGTGATAACTTAGAAAGGATACTAAAGAGTCTAGCTGAGCTACTGGGGAGAGGACTTTGATACTTTGATAGGAGAAACTTCTAAGACAAAAAGGGTACTTAATTTGGTTAAGTCTATTAGTCCCACCTAAACTGGGATCATTAAATACTCTATTTTTCTGCCTGAAACAAGGTCTGTCTGGGAGGGGCAAACCTGGGGATCCCAAATTTCACACTGACACATGCTAATGTTTTTAATAAATTTTGTGAGAAAAGAAAAGTCAAATTATTTAGGATTAAAATCTAGGTTTAATCTGATGAAATTTTTACCACATTGAAAGTTTTCTTGCTTAAGGTGATAATGACAAATCTGTTGCTATTATGACCATAATTTATGTATCACCTCAGAAATAGTTTTTATATGCAAAAATTAAAGAAAATGATTAAAATTAAAATTTAACAACCTTGTTTTATGAAACCTCAAATTTACCTTTGGCCCATGGGAACTTGCCTTCAAGGAACTCCCAGACTAACCCCAGTCCCAGACTGAGTAATGAGCCATCAAGCCACCATTAAGCACCTTGAATTGGAGTGAAAGATATTCAAATCTTAATACTTTTTTGTCTTAGAAGTTCCTCTCACTGTATCTAAGCCACTCCCAAGTAGTAAAGACAGAATAGAATCCTCTATCCCCAATCAATTGTCCTTCCAGTCCTATATTCCCTAACTAGTATATAACAATGATAGTGAACCTTTCAGAGAAGGAGTGCTGGGCTCTGCCCCGACCCCCACACCTCCCCCAGGACCAAGTGCTGTATCTGCCCCACCCCAGAGACCTAAGTGTTGGGTGCACCCAGCTGACCCTTTACCCCACACAGGGGAGGGAGGAAGTGCTCCCATTAGGCTGCTGGATAGAGGGGCAGGTGAAGTGAGGAATGTCCTCAGGGAATGTACAGAAGGGGAGGGGAGTGGCCCCGGCCTGAGCCCTCTGCTCCCCCCCAGTTTGCTACCTGTGAGCTGCCCACTTTATCCCCTGTGTGCTCTTATTGGGCTTCTGAGCAGAGGGGTGAGAGATGTGAAAAAATGTTATCAGGCACTGCTTCAGTCCCTCTGCCTTTCTAGTAATGACCTGGTGGAGGGGAGGGGGCAGTGGAGGCCATGAATACATCTTTGGCATCCATGCTATAGGTTCACCATCACTGATATATAAGATCCCAAGTTCTTCAGATGGATGGAAATTCCCATGATGGAGATTCCCACTCCTGATACAATTCCCCAGAAACATTGTTCCCAGAGTCTCAGAGCCTAGTTCAGTGTGGTGCATGATTCCGTGTGGTGGCCATAAGAACTGTATTTCCCTTGTCCTGATTAAAGACTTGTTCTTTGTAACTGCTTTGATGGTTCTATGTTTTTACAGGTTGACAAGTATATAAAAGATTTTCCAAACTTACCTAAATTCAAAATATATTCTTAGTTTTATCTGCCTTGGGTTTCAACATCCATCATCCATGTTAACAAAAAAGAAAAGCATAAAGATATTAGAAAAATAAGGAATTTACCTTTGAAGGTCCTCTTTTCTTTTTGGATCACAGTATAAAATGTCTGTATCATCGGACTTCTAAAAAGAAGAAAGAAATGAATGAGCACAAACTTTGCAAAGCATTACTGAGCTTTTTTTTTTTAATAAAACAAAAAAAAAACATTTCCTCCTCTTGTGAAGCTATCAGACTAATTGGGAATGGTCATCAAGATGTGTAAAAAAATGTGTGAAGATATGATTAACTCTCCCCTTGTCTATTTTTAGCTAATCAAATCAAGAACTTAAAGTACCACTACTACCATTAAGTAGGAGAGTTCACAAATCACTTACTAGAGTAAGCTCACACCTCCAAAGGCCACTTGGCAGTGCTAGGCAAATTGAAAGACTGCAATTGGTTTCTGTGAAGGGGGGGAGTGACAGGAAGTGACTCGGAAAAAGAAGCATAAAAGAAGAGACCAGCATGGTCTAGGAATCATCATTCCTTTCCTGGTGTTTCCGGTGAAATGGCTGAGATTCCTGTCTTGGCTTTGGAGGAGGCTGTGTTGGTGGAACCCTGGCTGAAGACACCACTGGGACTTCTGGATGAGGATTACAGGGAAATCCTCATGGAGACAGTCTTGGGGAAGCCCTGCCAGGGTTAAGCCAGTCTTCTCAGAGAAGGGTTGGTAGGCTTCTTAGGAATCTGTCTCTTTATCCACATTTTACACTTTTACTCTTTCGCCCTCTTTGTAAATAAAATCTGCTAAAAATCATTTTGACTTAAGCTATAATATTTTAAAATCAGCAACCACAATATTACTTAACTCTCATATTTAGTAAAAAACCTAAATTTAAATCTTACAAATAATAGGATAGTAAAACAAGGCAACAATTGCTCTGGGTCTCACTTTCTTTGCTATAAAATGATAAAGCTTGCATTAAATGATCTTTAAGCTCCTTTCTAGTTCTATAAATGTATATGATCCTATGAAAAATGATCATGTATTCTGAATTTTTTAAAACAATTCTGATTTTTATTATAAATAATTTAATAAGTCTTTACAAAATGACTCATTTGGCATACTACATAAGTTCATTTTTGGTTATTAAGTGCATACTATGGTCCAAACAATGTGCTAAGCACCAGCGATATCAAAGAAAGGCAAAAACAGTCTCTGTCCTCAAATTTCATGTTCTAATGTTCATGCAAACAAATATGTACAAACAAGCTATATACAGGGTGAACTAGAAACAATTTCCCAAAGAAAATACTAGCATTCAAGGGGGATAAGGAAAAGCCTCTTACAGAAGATCAGACATGAGCTGAAACATGTAAGAAGTCAGGGAAGCCAGCAAGGAGAGCATTCTAAGCATAAGAAAGAATCAGTGAATATGCATAGTCAGGAAGTAGAGTGTTTTCTGAGGAATAGGGAAGAGAGTGTCATTAGAGAGTAAGGTACATGGAGGGGTGTAAAATATAAGAAGACTAGAAAGATATGAAAGGGATAGGTTTAAAAAGGGCTTTAAAAGCCAAACAGATGACTTTTATATTTCTTTCTGAAAAGAATAGGTAGTCCTCTGGAATTTAATGAATGGTCAGACCTACACTTTATGAAGATGAATTTAGCAGCTAAGTGAAAGATGTACTAGAATGACTATTGAAATAATCCAGGTATTAGGTGGTGAGGACCTGCACCAAAACAGCAGAAAAATCAAGAGAGAGAAGAGGGAATATACAAGAAATATTGCAAAGTAGAGTAGGCATGGCTTAATAACATATTCAATATGAAGGAATGAAAAAAAACTGAAGAGTTCAGTATGATACCTAGGCCTAGATGGTGGTATCCTGAATAGTAAGAGGAAGTTAGGAAAAAAAGGTGCTTAAGAAGAAAAGTAATGAGTTCAATTTGGTCATGGTGAGTTTATACCTTAAATGAGACATGCCAGATTGAAGATATCAGGAGTAAGAGTATGTCTGGTTAAAGAACTATGAGAAACATCAACATAGAGATGTTAACTAAATTCATGAGACTCAAAGAAATAACCAAATGGCATAGTATAGAAAGAGAAGAGGGCCTAGGACAGTTTTAGGAGTTATCCATCACTAGGTGGTTTATGACAGATCCAGCAAAGGAAACTTGAGAAAGGTCACACAGATAGGAGAACAGGATAGAATAATATCATGAAAATCCAGAGAAGAGAAAATATCAAGACAAGGGTGAGCAACAATGTTAAAAGCTGTAGAGAGATCAGAAAGAATCAAAATTAGAAAAGGGCATAAGATTTGTTGATGAAGAGATTCTTGGTAGCTTTGGGGAAAGTAGTTTGAGTTGAATAAAGGCTGGAAGTCACATTACACAAACTTCAGAAGAGAGTGAAAGAAGTAAAAGCACAGATTGTAGATGGAGGGAAGGAAACAAGCATTTATTAAGTTCCTTCTATGATATAAGAATTGAGCTAAGTGCTTCACAAACAGGATCTCACTTGATCCACACCACAATCTAGGTGGTAGGTATTATGATATCTATTTTACAACTAAGAAAACTGAGGCATACAGAGATTAAGCCATTTGTCCAAGGTAACATAGTATCTGAAGCTGAATCTGAATGAGGGTCTTCTGATTCCAGGTTAATGCAGACAAACTCCACTGCGCCCCTTAGCATCCTTTTAGGTGGCTTTCTCAAGGAATTTAGTCAGGAAAGGGAGAGATAAATAGGATACTACCAGGTATATATGGATTGAGTATTTTCTCTTTCCTTTGTTTCCTGCCCTCTGTGTGTGTGTGTGTGTGCGCGTGCGCGCACATTACTAACCATATAATTTACTGACTAACAAATAAAAAGACATAGAAAAATATTTATATGGTATAATAACAGTGAAAATGGTCAAAGCTAGGATAACCTTTGTGCTCTAGGAAAGAGGATAAAGTGTTAAACATAACTAGCCCACTAATGCTACAATTGTAGATTCTAATTTCAATTCCAGTTCCTTCTACAACAAACTGTATCTTCTCTAAAATTTTATTATTTTAAATAATAAGCTAATAAATAATAATAAATAATAAGCAAGCTCAAACATAACTTCCAATCTGCTAAAGTCTCTCCATCTCCTTGCTTGCCTTTTTTCTTTTAAGTTATTCTCTCTCTAAACTTAATAACAAGAGAGAACACTTTCATATGCACCTCAGAACACAAAAGAGGTTTCTAAATTAACTTATGAAATAGATCTCTATCATAGATAAACAGACTTGTACAAAAATATTTATATCTGCACTTTTTGTGGTGGCAAAAAACTGGAAAATGAGGATATGCCCTTCAATTGGAGAATGGCTCAACAAATTGTGGTATATGCTGGTGATGGAATACTATTGTGCTCAAAGGAATAATAAACTGGAGGAATTCCATGCGAACTGGAAAGACCTCCAGGAACTGATGCAGAGCGAAAGGAGCAGAGCCAGAAGAACATTGTACACAGAGACTGATATACTGTGGTAAAATCGAATGTAATGGACCTCTGTACCAGCAGCAATGCAATGACACAAGACAGCTCTGAGGGATTTATGGTAAAGATGCTACCCACGTTCAGAGGAAGGACTGCAGGAGAGGAAACATAGAAGATAAACAATTGCTTGAATGAAAAGGAAATGAAAGGAGCAGAGCCAGAAGAACTGTATAATTGGAATTTGGGAGATGCCATTTAAAAGTAGTGTTCGTGGACACGTGGGAGCTTTGAGACTACATTTCCCATGATTCCTCATGACAAACAAGTAGTATGATGATGTAAGATAGGAGATATAGACTCCTGAAGGGACTTTGAACTTCCTCTTAGCTATGAGGCGCGGGCGATATGAAAGGTAAAGACGGCTGAGGCAGTTTGAACACTTACAGGAGCTCGGTCTTATATATATTTTACCAGCATGGCCATGGCTTTAATTAAAATACTAATTTATATTATTATATCAGTCTTTATCATTTTTAATCGTAACAATGATGGCAACCATACGAAGTTTGGAATTCGAATTCTCAATTTTCTAGATAGCCTAAGAAGAAGCCATGCGGCTCTGGGACCCAGAGTCTCAGAAAGGATCTTTTTCCTCACCCAGTCCTATTTTCCCAATTTTCCTCACCCAGTCCAATTTTCTCCAGCCTAGAGGCTATTTTACGGGGAAGAGACAATGGTTTTAATTGCCGCTGGGCTGCGAATTATTTTGCTCAATGCCCCGGACCTGGTGGTGGGCCGGAGCCCAGCCAGTATCGTCTTGCCACTGATCTCCTTAAGTCCTGACCCGGACTTCATCCCTGCTGGGTCGGCCAGTACAGACCACCGCCTCACATTCCTGCCAGTGTCCCAGTGCCTGTGACCTCTGGAGATTTTCCTGCCTACTGTGATCTCCGCCGCTTTTCCTGACTTGCCAGTGCAGACCATTTCTGTGGATCCGGAATCCTGAGATTTCTGAGGAGCGACCCAATTCTGACTTGCGGAGATCTCCAGAGACTTCTGCCTCTGCTGCTTAGGATTTGGTATTGTCCCCCCCACCCCCCACTCTCTTGATAAAGGCCTGCATTCTAGCCTCCACATGCTTCTCTAAAGACCTAATTTAGGCACCCCCCACCCCCACAAGCTCTACACGTGGGATTTTCTAAAAAACTGACCTAAGTTTTTCTCTAGCCCAGAGCCCATGACCTGACCCCACGTGGACCTAGCGTCTGAACCTTGAACTAGCGTTTACCCTTAATCGGGCCGCATGGCCTATTCACCCCCATACCTGCTTAGAACTTTGAACTTAAAAAAAAAACCCTTATTTTTAAAACATTGGAACTGAATGAGTTTTATTTGTTTTAAAGAGACTGTATCTTACTGTATTTTGCTAATTAGTTTTGTAAATTAATCTTGCTTATTTCGTTGATTTTCCTGATGCACTGAATCATTTTAAGTTAATGAAGTTTGTGGCTGCTAGATTAATTCTGTTTGTGATTTTATTATAACTCCCAAATAATGAGAAAAATCTATTAGAACTGGTAAGAGGTTTTGAACAGCTTGTTAATCTGATACTCACATTATATTTCCTACACATTTTTAAAGTTGTAAATTGCCTTATGTATACTGGATTTATAGAGCACATGTCTTTTAAAAATTATTCTGTCTTAAATCCGGCCTCAGACACTTCCCGGCTGTGTGACCCTGGGCAAGTCACTTGACCCCCATTGCCTACCCTTACCACTCTTCCACCTATAAGTCAATGCACAGAAGTTAAGGGTTTAAGATGAAAAAAAAAAAATTAAAAAAAAATTATTCTGTCTTGGTAATTGTATAGAACCTTGGAAGTTTCCATGCTTTGAAAATTAACTTGTAATTTTACAAGAGATCTTTTTAACTTTTACTCTAGATCCTAAAGAATTATTGTCTTATAGGATAAAGCTTTTATATATTTTATTATAAGAGAAATTATTGCCTTAAATGTGTAGAAGCATAAAATTTCCTACCCGGGATTTTTTTTTAAAACAGGAAGCCAAGGAGCTCCTGTATATTCTTATGTGCGGATAATTTAGACTAGAAGGTTTCCTTTTTTTAAATATCAGATTTTGCTATGGAAGCAATAACAGAGTTTGTTGAGAAACTCTTAGCCAAGATTTAAAAGTTATAACAAGTATATGATTTTTAAACATCATTGTTTATTGTTTTAAAATGTGCTATTAGAAATTATGGTACTCTATTTGAATGTGCATTGTGAATCTGCTATTTGTAAGATCCATTTTCTCTCACAGAAAATCTCATTTTCGGGTAACAAAACCCTTCTACTTCTAAGATATATATATATATATTTTTTTTTTGATTTTAAAACATTCTTTTTTTTTCTGAGCAATTGATTTTTCCTTTTTCTCATCTTGTACTGGAAGTACATATATAATCATTATTTATCCTTTTTTTTTATTTGTTTTACAGCGTTATAAGCTTAATGCAAATACCTAAGCCTGAGACTGAGAATATGGGACTGTGATTAAATGCCTCTCTGATTCCAGGAAAAGGGAATATAAAAGCCATAATTAGTGCTAAGAAAGCACATGGTCAGAGACTTGACTAAAAGATCTGCATGGATTGGAGGAGTTCTATGCCAATACTTTAGGGCTTGGAAATTGGGGTTTGAGTCCTGGAGTCCCAGTCTTTTCTAAAACTTTAGAGGATGTGGGTCCCCTCAACTTAAATTCCTAGGCCAGCACCTAAGATTGGCAATAATTTAATGGCTCATTCCATGAGAAGGTGCAAAAAAAATCAGATCAAAGAAAGGCATTTCTCTTACTCCTCTATATATAGAGAGAAAATGGCAATTTTTCTGTAGTCCTGGCCCTGAATGGGTAATAGTAAACTGATTAAATCCCCTTTCATTGGGCCTTGTTTCAAAAGCCTGTTATAACTTTGTTTTCCCTATATTTTTTACACATTTTACATTTCATTCACAAGTTAATTTTTTCTTTTTTTCTTGAATTTTATTCTTTTTATTTTGCCAATTGATTTCATACAACCGCTGGGACTCAGCCACTCATCCTTAGCTGACCTGAGGTACCCTTTTCAAGGAAAGAAGGTGTGTTTAGAATTTACCTCAGGGGAATGGGATGTGTATGGGATGTATATTTAACTCTTTTAGGAGTAATTTCAGGGGGAAATGTATATTTCTTAGAAGAAAATGTATGTTTTGTAATCTATAATGTAAAGTTTAAATTCTTTTGAGAATAATTTCAAGGTAAGGATTTTGCCATCTCCCCAGAATCCAGACCTGTTTGGTGAAGACAACATGATGATGCCTGAAAAGCCTTCACTGTGCCATGAAGACCAAAATTTCAGCCTTGGGGTGCAGTTAATTGAAATTATGGGGAGTTGAAATTAAGTTGAATATATTGTTTTAAATGTACACTATTATGCCAATAGGGGACTGCCCCCAAATTCCTGAAAATTAGAAGTTGCCTATGTTTACAGATCCAGTGAAGAAAAAAGGGCCAACCTTTCTTTTGCCGGATTTCATTGTACACATTGTACACAGAGACTGATATACTATGGTAAAATCAAATGTAATAGACTTCTGTACTAGCAGAAATGAAATGACCCAGGACAATTCTGAGGGATTTACGGAAAAGACCGCTACCCACATTCAGAGGAAGAACTGCAGGAGAGGAAACACGGAAGAAAAATAACTGCTTGAACACATGGGTTGATGCAGACATGATTGGGGATGTGACACTAAACGACCACACAAATGCAACTATCAATAAAATGTAAATAAGTCTTGATTGATCACACTTGTTAAAACCAGTGGAAATGTGTGTTGGATGTGGGGGGTGGGGGTGAAGGGAAAAGTAAAAACAAGAATCATGTAACTATGAAAAATTCTTCTAAAAAAATTTTTAATTAAAAAATTAAATTAAATTTTTAAAAAAGGATCTCGATTCCATAATGCTTACTTTAAAAAAATACATAATAAATTCCTTATGTCACTTTCAAAATTGTCCTGCCTAGCTATGCTCTACCCTCTCTTTATTTATTTATTTTTTAACCCATAACTTCTGTGTATTGGCTCTTAGGTGGAAGAGCGGTAAGGGTGGGCAATGGGGATCAAGTGACTTGCCCAGGGTCACACAGCTGGGAAGTGTCTGAGGCCGGCTTTGAACCTAGGAACTCCCGTCTCTAGGCCTGACTCTCAATCCACTGAGCTACCCAGCTGCCTCCTGCCCTCTCTTTATAAACAAGAAGAGGGTAGTGAGAGGGAAGCTGCATGCTCAGCACCACTGCTCTTTTTTTTTTTTTTAAACCCTTACCTTCTGTCTGAGTCAATACTGTGTATTGACTCCAAGGCAGAAGAGTGGTAAGGGTAGGCAATTGGGGTCAAGTGACTTGCCCAGGGTCACACAGCTGGGAAGTGTCTGGGGCCAGATTTAAACCTAGGACCTCCCATCTCTAGGCCTGGCTCTCCATCCACTGAGCTACCCAGCTGCCCCCAGCACCATTGCTCTTGATTTGACGTCATCTCATTTTCGACCTCCAGTCTGGCATCTCCAACTGCCTGTTGAACATCTCAAACTGCATACCTCATAAATATCACTCACTATCTGAGTGATATAAAATGAGGAGGAAGGAAGAAGAGGAGTCTTGTTGAATGGCCTATATTTGTTCAGAGAAATAAGAAACAATGCTCTCAGCTGAGAAGGCCCCTTTTGCTATAATTAGTCCATAAAAAAGGAAGAGAGAAATTAAGTAGCTGGGGAAGGGAGTTGGTTAGAACTAAAGCTGGATTTTGAATTATAACAATAATAGCTAACTATTGTTCATAAAGTGCTCTTAGAAGTTAAATAACTCATCTAAGGTCACAACGCTAGTAAGTGGTGAATCTTATACTAATACACTGTTGTAGGCATGGGTAAGTTAAACCCCCCTTCCAAGTTGGGAAACTAACATGAACAAAAGTCTAGAAATTGAAAATGAATATAGTGACTTCAAGTATTGTTGCATATGGTGAGGAAACTAGTCAAGATGGAATGGAATCTAAATATACAATATTTAGTAATATAGCAATGGATAAGTTGCTTACATCAGATCAGATTAAAGAAAATCTTGGAGACAAAAGTCAGACAAAAGCCAAATAAAAGAGTTCAACTGAAGAATTTTTTTAAATGAATGACAAAGATTAATCTGATAAGAGTAAACTGGAAAGTTAAGTTCTATGAAACCAAAATGTTTAAAGCATTCTGCAAAATAGAGTTCTCGTAGCTACTCTTCTTGGCATTAACCAAAGTAATATTTCTTCTCATCTTCTATCCCTGGTACAAACTTACCTACCTATTCCTACATTAGGTAGATATTTACCATTTGTTACTATATTCTATTTTTTTAACATGTATTATAGATCTACAAGTACAACAATTAGTATGCACAAATGTCATTAGGGTATCAATAAATTTTTTTTGATGAGGAGAAAGTTAAAATTCACAGCCAAATAGAAAGTAAATCAAAGTGTAAGATTATTGCAAAAAAAAACAAATTAATTAAAAAAATGAGAGGAAGAAACAAGATTTTCAATACATAATTTAAATTACTTAGGGTAGCTAAAAACTTACCAACTTTCTCTTGCCTAAGGAAGTTGAGCATCTGGAATAAGACAAGATATTCGTGACTGGTGCTTTTGGAGAGATTTTTTTCTGTTTCTTTTCCTAAGAATTGCAAGAGAAAAAATGGGAAGGAGAGAAAGCACAAGTTTTAAAAGTGCTATGAAAAGAGTTCCTTCTAAATATCTTAAATCAGTGATGAGCAAACTTTTGAAAGAGGAGGCCAAAGGAAAGGAAGTGCTCCTCTGCCAGTCTGTTTCTAAGGCAACTCTTTCAAAGTTTCACTGTATTTTATTCATTAGATTAGGAACAATCATGGGGCCTGATAGAACATTTCAGGAGGCCCCTTCTGGCCCGTGGGCCGCAGATTGCCCATCACTGTCTTAAATGAATCTATGATTATTAAGGACTTAATGGATAATATTTAGCTTTAAGTTATTAGAGAAAAAACATAAGGATACCAAAATTACATAAGAACTGAAGCGGGGAAGTAGTTGTGATAGAAAGACTACAGACTTGAAATGCAGTAGACCTGGATTCTGCTCCCTGAATCTATAACTAATTTATAACAGGGAACAAATTGCTTAGTTTCTGAGCCTTGGTTTCTTATGTGAGAAGCATATACCCAATGGCCTTCCAAGTTCCCTTTTAGATTAAACATTCTAAGATTCTATGATTCTTTAAAGTTTAGTTAGCCCTCAAGGGTGGCCTATGTTCAGGACACTATACTAAGTTCTGGGAAGGTAAAGATGAAAAACAACACAATCTTTGCCTTCAAGGACCTTATATAAACAAGGACTAAAATAAAGAATCACAGATCCTCAGTGATGGAAGAGACTTAAGAGACCATCTAGTCCAATGGTTCCCAAACTTTTTTGGCCTACTGTCCCCTTTCCAGAAAAAAATACTACTTAGTACCCCTGTCACATACTATCACTGCCCCCTTACAGTTATTCATCGCCCTCAAATGCACTTGTGGCCATCATCGCTCCCGCTGGATCACTGCAGCACCCACCAGGGGGCAGTGGCGCCGACTTTGGGAATCACTGATCTAGTCCAAACCACATCTGAAGAATGCACCCTACAATATCCCCAACAAGTAGTCAAGTAGGCTTTGCTTAAAACTGCTACCTTATAAGGCCCTAAGATAAGTGTTCATTTTGTTAGTAAAAGTTTTTCTCATATTTGAGACTCTAGGTAAGTCAAGAGCCTAGGTCCCACCAGAGAACAGATTAAGGGCTGGAAAGGACCTTAAAAATCATTACATGCAACCCCCTTATTTCCCTGAAGTGACTTGCCTAGGATCACGAGGCCATGAGAATTAGCCTACCAGGGGAAACAAGGTTCTCTTCATGCCAGGGATTTAGTAATATTTCAAAACACAGTAATCCTAGTCTACTGTGGCTTTTGTCACCTTGAACAAGTCAGGGATCCCCTGGAAAAGAGCAGCAGTCCCTGCTGGGTTCCTAGAACAATAAGGCCTTCTTGGATAAATTTCAGAAATATCTTGTAGTTGAATGGGAGGGAGGGGAGAGGGGGCAGAGATAGAATAGCATCTTTATTTCAATATAAATTCTTTTCATTGTAACTCTATGGTTTTATTGGGTATATTTTTTTTAAAAAGCTTCATCACATTGCCAAAGTAGTCCATTACACAAAAAAAGGTTAAGAACTCCTACTTTATTGATCCTATTAGCAACAATTTACTCCATTAAACCATAAAAACACAACAAAAGTTAGCATACAACTTCTGATCGCAATTATATTAGCAATGGTAATCAGCAATAATTCATATTAATTTATGAATGAATATAACACACTCCTAGCTTTTACCTATGTCCTTATGCACTTCTAGCAAGCTAAATCAATAAATGTCTGCACTGAAAGATTCAAAACTTATTAGATGAATCTTCTGATTGCTAACCACAATTATTAACCTAGGCAGCTAGGTGGTACAGAAGATAAAGCATTGGGCTAGAGCAATGATTCCCAAACTATTTTGGCCTACCGCAACCCTTTCCAGAAAAAATATTACGTAGCCTCCTGGAAATTAATTTTTTTTAAATTTTAATAGCAATTAATAGGAAAGATAAATGCACCTGTGGCCATCACCACCCCCCTGGATCACTGCAGCACCCACCAGGGGGGCAGTAGCACCCACTTTGGGAATCACTGGGCTAGAGTCAGAAATGCCTAAATTCAAATCCAGCCTCAAACACTTATCATTTACTCAGACCTGCCTAAGTCACTTAACTGTTGTATACCTCAGTTTCCTTTTCTGTAAATGGGTATAATAATAGCACCTTCTTCCCAAGGTTGTTCAAAGGTTTACATAAGATAATAATTGTTTTAATAATTGTGTTTAGTACAGTGCCTGATATATAGTAAGCACTATATGCTTCATTGATAGCTATTAATATTAATAATTGATCTTAGGGAAGTTCCTGGATTAATTCATTTTGTCAGTGATGATTAGGAAAAGGGTATAAGGCTTCCTAAAAATTTCCTCTGAAAGAAAAAGTTAAAAAATGCTTATGATAACACCCAGAGCTGTCAAGTCCACTGGTGGAGTGGATGCATCCTACCAGGACCCCTTCCCAAAATAAATGCTCCTTTCAGAAGGAACCAAGGATAGGATTATTAACAAAAAAGTGACTCTAGTTAAATGTTCCTATAAGCATTGAAAACCTAATGCATTAGCCTGATCTCCTCGTGCTAGTTGAAATTTTCTGACAACCCACCTTGCTCATATCAGGAGATGAGTATGGCCTTCACCTTGGCTAGTACCATTGATGGCCATCTCCAAATAATCTTTGAAACTACCCATTTAATATCTTGCATTCTTTTTTTTTATCCTGGAACTCCATTCTAGGAGCATAGGGCTACAACCAGTAGGCAATGGGTCACACAGTCGCTCAGGGTCACCCAGCTGGGAAGTGTCTGAGCCCGGATTTGAACCTAGCACCTTTCCTCTCTAGGCCTGGCTCTCAATCCACTGAGCTAGCCCAGCTGCCCCTACTTTAGGTTGCAGTTTCTTTAGCAGATGTAGTTTTTACAGGGTGGGGTTGCTAGCCCCACGCCCAACCCTCCTCCTTTTTCATCCAGGCCCAGGAGGGCCGGACTTGAACCTAGGACCTCCAGTCTCTAGGTCTGGCTCTCAATCCACTGAGCCACCCAGCTGCCCCATCTTACATTCTACTTCAAGTCAATTAAATCATCAGTTTGTGGCATAATGAGATATATAGTAAACAATTCTTAACAACAAACAATAAAACCTAACCTATAGCCAGCCACTCCTAACAATACATATAGTCTAAGAAATAACATAAGTATGTCATGCCATTTTATCTTCATAAAAATTACTTTTTTAAGGAAAAAAAGGATGAGGAAAATGTTGCTTTGGTTGTTGTGGGACAAGCAAACCCTGACATAGAAGAAAAATATATAAATTATTTTATTTTTTTCTATGTCAGTGTTGTCTTATTCTAAAAATTAATTTTCCCTTTAATATAAAAATCAAATTGCGAAAATATTATATTTGTATCATGAAATCAGACTTCTTACTTTTTCATCAAGGTTCTGTGATGGTGACGTGGCCTTTTTCTGAGACTTTTCCAGTTTGCCATTAGAGTTTTTCTTGGACATTGTCAAAAGCTAGAAGATTAAAAAAAAAACAATTTAAAAATACATTTCTCCAAGTCTTACAAGTGTCAACGTGGAATCCTTTAGTATCCATTGTGTAAGCAGTCCCTTCCCTTACCCCCTAGCCTCTAGCTATGATCCCTTTCTCTAGCTTGATTGTATCCTGTCAGTATAATGTTAATCATCTCTCCCAGCCCCTGGATCTTCCCAAATGGTATATAAGTATCCCAATTTCCTTTGTTCCTTGGAGTGGTCATCTAGTGCATGTCACTCCCAGGGGGGTCTGGGAGCAGTGTTCAATTCTTGGATTCTGCACAAGGCGCAGCTCTGCCAAAGAGGCCAGGTAGCCCTGATTCCCCTTTCCCTTGATTAAAGAGTGGTTTTATGACTATTTAATAGTTCTGAGTTTTTTCTAAGTTAACAAAAGTATAATCCAGATTGAATTAAATGTAATAACAATTATCCACATATTATATGATTAAAATTATCTCCCTTCCTGGAAACTTTCCCCTGCTCTCAGAGAAGACAAACAATTCAATCTGAGTTAGAGATATATTATCATGCAAAACACATTTCCATATTGGTCACTGTTGTAAGAGAATAATCAAATAAAACCAAAACCCCCAAATAAAGCTGTAAATAAACAAACATGAAAGACAGTAATAAACTTTGATCTGTATTCTGACTCCAACAGTTCTTTATTTGCAGGTAGACAGCATTTTTTGTCTTAAGTTACTCAGAATCATATTGAGTCATTTTGCATTGTTGAGAGTAGCTATATCACAGTAGATCATTCCATAATATTGCTGTTACTATGTACAATGTTCTACTGGTTCTGATTATTTCACTCTGCATCACTTCATGTAGGTTTTTCCAGCTTTTTCTAAAATAATCCTACTCATCATTTCTTATAACACAAAAGAATCCCAGCACTATCACATACCACAATTTGTTCAGCCATTCCCCAACTGATGAACATTCACTCCAATTTCCAATTCTTTGCCACCACAAAAAGAGCAGCTATAAATTTTTGTGCAAGTAGGTCCTTTGCTCTTTTTTTAATCTCTTTGGGATATGTAATACCATAGTAGTGGCATTACAGAATAAAAAGTGATGCTCAGTTTTATAGCCCTTTGGGCATTGTTCCAAACAGCCCTCCAGAATGGTTGTTCATAACTCTATCAGTGCTGCATTAATGTTCCAATTTTGCCACATCCCCTCCAACATTTATCCCTTTCTTTTACCATCACATTGGCCAATCTGATGGGTGTGAGGTGATATCTCAATTATTTTAATTTGCATTTCTCTAATCAAGAGTGATTTAGAGGCATTTTTTCATATGATTATTACTGATAGTTTTTATTTATCTGAAAATGTATTTTTATAAATTTGACTTCATTCAATAAATTTGCAAAATTAGACCTTTATTTGAGAAATATGCTATAAATATTTTCCCCAGTTGTTTTCCTTCTAATCTTAGTTACATTGGTTTTGTTTGTACAAAAACTTTTTTAACTTAATATAATAAAATTTATTCATTTTACATCTTGTAATGCTCTTTATCTCGTTTGATTATAAATTCTTCCCATCTCCATTGATCTGCAGGATAAACTATGTTCCCCTAGTTTCCTTATATCACTCTTTATATATAAATGATATATCCATTTTTACCTTATCTTGGTATAGGGTGTAAGATACTGGTCTATACCTAGTTTCTGCCATACTGTTTTCCAGTTTTCCTAGCAGTTTTCATTAAACATTTGAGTTTTTATCCCAAAAGGGGGGGAGGCTTTGAATTCGAATTAGACTGCTAAGGTCATTTACTCCTGTATATTGTGTATCTAATCTATTCCACTGATCTCCTATTTCTTAGCCAAAACTAGACTGTTTTGATGATTATTGTCAAGCATCACCTTCTACACAAGACCCTTCTTGATCTTCCTAGATACTAGTGCCCTCCTGCTGCCCAAAATAACCCAGGAGAGCATCCAGCAGCAGAGGGTAATAAAAAATAACAAATGTTAGAGAAGTGAAGAATGAAACCTGAGAACAGATCTTTAAGTTTGACAGGTAAGAGATTATTGTTAACCTTGAAAACAGCAGTTTCAGTAAAATGGTAAAAATCAGAAACCAAGTCAGAATAAGGAGGAAATATAGGCAACAAACAAATGTAGATTTTCCAAGAATTTAGCTATGAGCCCCAGGCAGTTTGCTTAAGGAGAAGCAAGCTAGCTCAAAGTTACTGAGCTAATCAGTAGTGGGAATGTATCTGTAAATACCCTTATACTTCCAGCCTGAGTAAAATAGGGAGAACCAGTCTTTAAAAAAAAAAAATTATCCAGATAACTGAAATAAAAAGTATTTTTGTGATGATCCGAAAAATTTGGAGAACATTTTTATCCCATTTTCTCTACCAGGCAGCCGCTTCTATCATATTCTTATGCCAATCTTCAATTTCTCCCTTGTTTCCTACAATTTACAAACACTGGAATGTCTCCTCACTTGATCAGTCCACCTCCATTACCTTTAATTCTCTATTTCTCCTCTTGTGTCTTAAACACATTGAGAAAATAATCTACAATCTACATCTCTACTTCTCATTCTCTTCTAAAGTTTCTATAATCTATCTTCTAACTTTATTCAACTCAAAATGCTTTTCTCCAAAATTTCCAAGGATTTCTAAATTGACAAATATAATCTTTTCTCATTCCTCATCCTTCCAGACCTCTACAACCTCTGACACTGTCAATCATCCTCTTCTCCCTAATGCTCTCCTCTCTCGGTTTCTCTCTAGGTTTTCATGATATTGTTCTTTCCTGGTACTATGTGGCTTCTTCTTAGTCTCCTTTATTAGATCTTCATCCAGGACATGCCCTCTATCTAACTATGGGTGTGCCCCAAAAATGATTTATCCTAGTCATTCTCTTCTATCATTTAGTGATTTCATTAAGTCCCATTGATTCAATAATCACTTTTGTGCTAAGAACCCCAGATCTATTTAACTTGTCCTACCCTCTCTTCTGCTCAAAATTGATTTCACTATCTTTCCCCCAAAACCCTCCCCTCTTCCTAACTTTCTTATTACAGTTGAGGATAACACCATCCTCCAATTCACTCCAGTTAGTGTGAATAGCCTCAATGGTTTATATGGAGGTATTCTTTCTGGTGGGCCTGACAGTATATCAATGGTTTCTCTTGTCACAGTCCCATCAGATGGATATTTTAATGAGGAGGTGGGCTTCTATCTATACACTTCCCCCATTACTCCATCTACAGCTATACCATAGCTAGGAAGAGCCACTCCACTAGGGTTTATAAAATAAACAAAAAGTAGAGGTCCCAGCCTTATGCCCTTGAGAAATTGCCTGACTTTCAGAGGTTGGAATCTGAGGGAAGGAATGAATTTACAGAAATACTTGTAATAAATAATATAATCCAACATTAATTTTCCTCAGATTCACAGTAGTACTTTTTCAAGAAAAGTAATAGTATAAATTACCAAACCAAGCCAGGTTATGAAGATAATACTTCTACAGTTTTGTAGTGCTGGGTGTCAATTTCAAACTAAGAGCAATATATAAATTATAAGTATATAAACTAAAACAATATATATTGCTTCAGTTGGAATGAGAAGCCTTCATTCAATAAATCTGAAACTTCATCCAATCCTTGATGTTTTCAAAATTCCTGTATACATAAAGATGAAGTCTAAATTTGAAATTCTATATAGCACATGATCCCTTAAAATGACTCTTCAAGGTTGTAACAGATTATTAGTATGATGTTAAAAAAAAGTTTGGCAATTAGAGGACTGAGTTCTAATCCCAGTTCTACCTCCAGGGCTACTTTTTTCCACCAAGGACTTCCCCAATATGGGCTAGAAAGTGTCGACATGGAATCTAGAGACCCCAAACGTGTGGCTTAGTGAGATCTGATGAACCCCAAGTTTTAGAAATAGCTTGTAGGCTGGAGACCCCCAAAGCTTGTGCTTCCCTGTTCCTGGGAGAATCTGCCCTAAAGGGAATCTCAGGCTAGCAGTGGCCTACTGAATAAAGAACCCTGGGGTAAATGCTAAATACCCTTTTGTCTTAGGTAGGCTTCACCTATGTATCAAAGACCAGGTCCCAGGAAGACACACCTGGGCAGGGACCATCCTTTAGTATCCATTGTGTAAGCAGCCCCTTCCCTTACACCCTAGCCTCCGGCAATGATTCCTTTCCCAAGCTTGATAGTAAATCCCATCCTTACCAGAATAATGTCAATCATCTCTCCTAGCCCCTGGATCTTCCCAAATGGTATATAAATTCCCCAATTTCCTTTGTTCCTGGGAGTGGTCATCTAGGGCAGTGTCACTCCCAGGGGGGGGTCAGGGAGCAGAGGGAAGTAGTGTTCAGTCCTTGGACTCTGCATAAGAGGCCTAAGTAGCCCTGTTCCCCCTTTCCCTTGATTAAAGAGTGGTTATGACTATTTCATAGTTCTGTGTTTTTTATAAGTTAACAAAAGTACTAATTTTTAAAATAAGTACTCTGGTCTCAAAGGTCTTTTCTAGTACTAAATTCTAAGATACAGACAACATAGTTTTCCCAAAGTGTTAAAACAAAGAATATAAAAGACAGATGATTGAATTAACTATGAATTGGTCTTGCCCCTTTTCCAAGAACTTAACCTTTTTTGCCTGGGAATTGAATTTTAAAGGACCATCAAATCTAAAGAGGTGAAGGCCCAATTCCAACCACCTTCAGGATCTTGTGCCACTTCTAAGCCTCTATGAACCTTAAAGTAACCAGTCCCTTCTCCCTCCCCCTTCCCAAAGATTTTTTAGCCCCCCTCTTTCTATATCAATTTGGGAAACCAAGCACATGTTGCTGGGAGGGAACTCAGATTGAAATCTTTCTGATCTCCCTTTAAAGACTTTATTATAACTACTCTGGTAGTTAACTTTTTATAGTTGTCAGTACTATGATCTAAACATACTGAACAATGATAGTTACCATAACATTTATCTAGCCTTAATGACTAGATATTTCTAAAATTCTAGACAATCTTTGAACTTTTCATTGCTGTTAGTCAGTAGTCCAACTCTTAATTCACTGTTATACAATAAATCAACTATAAGTCAAGAATAGAATGTAAAATTTCTTGATAAAACTCTAGATCTGGAGACAGCAAGAGCTGAGGTCAGATATGGCCTTCGATACTTACAGCTGTGTGACCCTAGACAAATGGTTTAACTTATGACACCTGTTTGCCTCAGAGTCCTCATTTGTAAAAAGGTAAAAATAATAAATAGCACCATCTTACCTATGTCTACCTATTGCTGTTTTAAGGATCAAACGAGGCATTTTCAAAGCACTTTTCAACCCTTTAAGTAATGTAGATATGCAGGCTACTATTTAACATACCAGAATTATACAAATTTCACCAGAATGCTCCACAAAAAAATCTCTTTCTATGAATATGGAAAAATAACATCCTCACCAATTTACATTCACATAGCGCTTTTAAGTTTGCCAAGCATTTTACATATATAATCTCATTAGAACCTCACAACATTGTGAGGGAAGTACAAAAAGTGTTGAAGAAACAAGCTGAGAATTTAAGTCACATAACTCTTAAGAGCCAAGGAATGAGCTCTGAACTTGGGGTCAAAGTTCGGTGGCTAAACCAGGTCTAGAGTTGGGAGGACTTGGGTTCAACTCTGCCCTCAGACATTTCCTAGCTGTGTGACCCTGGGAGAGTCACTTAAACCCAACTGCCTTGCCCTTACTGTTTTTCTGCTTCAGAACCAATACTAAGTATACATTCTAAAACAGATGGTAAGGGTTTGTTTGGTTTTTTTAATAATTTTTTTAAAGGCACAATTTCAAATCTTAAGCAAGTAACTTCATTAAATTCTCATACTATTACACTTCTTCACTTAAAAAATGAGGGGTTTGAACTAGATTCTTTAAGATCCTTTCCACCTCTAGCTTTATGATCCTAAGATCGACCCTCAGAGACAGCATTTAAACAAGCCATCTTTATTCCAAGTTGATAGCAACAATAGGCCTACTCAATCTGAAGCCCAAAAGATAAGGTCAAATAACTCTACTTTATCAATCCAATAAACTTCTTAATTTTTTAATTAAGAAGGTACTACTCATGGCCACATTTGGGAGGGAGGGGTACAGAGATTCCTCTTCCTGTTTGCCCAGTTCCAATCTAATTTTGTCAGTGACTTTTACAGTAATAGAAAAAAGTGAAAGCAATATTTGAAATTCTTATTTTTCTCCCCCTCCCCAAATGCAATCCTGACAAAATGTCCTTTTCATTATTCTCCTGACTCCAGACAGATTGATTATCTCTAATCTTAGTATTTTTGCACTGGATGACTCCCATACCTGAAATATAGTCTCATCTTACCTCATTAAAAAACTATATAAATGCTAGTAGCTATTGTTAATTATTACTTAAAATGCAACTCAAGTATCAGTTTCCACATTAAGCCTTTCCTGGTGCCCCAACTGCTAATGCCTTCATTCCCAAACTAACTCTTATTTAACTACTTTGTATATGTTTGGCTATGTATGTGCATATACACACACAAAGTGTATATAGAGACTTCTACATATACCTTTATACACATAAGTACATATATATATGTTATTTTTCTATATTCTGTATATCTCATTATATATACTTTATATATACTTGTATCCCTAGTCAAACATGTTGGGAAGTAGAAATTGTTTCATTCTTTTTACTTGTAGCCCCAGCACCCAGCACAAGGCCTGGCACAAAGTAGGCTCTTCAAAAATATTTGTTGGTTGACTGCTTTCAGATTGCACTGTTGGTGAAGTAAAAAAAAGACAATACAAGAGAAAAGCACTGGGTTCAGAGTCCGAAAACTGAATAGCTAATCATCTCTCTGGACCTCAGTTTAGGCTAGGCTAGATGACATCTAAACTCTTTAAACTCTAAATCTCATAGTCCAGTGTACCATTTGCAGAAAAACTGTCCTAGGTGGGGAGGGTCTACTAGGGAGGGTCACCAAAAAAAAAAGCTCTTGAGGAATCCCAATAGGCCACCACCCCGATTCAGATCCTCATCACCTCCCATCTGAACCACAGCTTGTATAGTCAACCACAAATCTACCCCCATCCCAGTCCATCCTTTTCTCCGGTCGAACCAGTCTTCCTAAAGCGCAGATCTCATCCTGTCTCCTCTCTAACTCAAGTCAACAACAGGGCTCTCTATCATCTCCCGGATTAAATGCATAACCCTCTAATTGATGTTCAAAACCTTTCATAACCTGTCCCCCACCTTTCCCCTTCACTCCTCATCCTCTCTGATCTTCGCCCAAGACACATTCTATTTCCATATTGTGGGAATTTTCTCCAGCCTTCCTCAAACTAGGCCCTGGTCACTCCTCTCCACCTCCAGGCTTCCCTGACTTCCTTTAAGTCGCCCCCAAAGTCCCACCTTCCCTTCTTCTTCTTCTTCCTTCCCCCCACCCCCACCGCATCACACCCCACCCCACCCCCACCCCAGTCCCCTTTATTCCGGGTGCCTTCTCTCGGGAGTTTCTCGCGCCAACATGTCCCATCCATATTTTGTACGTACTGAAGGGTTTATTTGTTCTCTGCCCAATTAGACGGTAAGCTCCCTGAGGGCAGGGGCTGTCTTTTGTCTTTCTCCGTACCCCCAACGATTAGCCCGGCGACAAGCATGCGGGAGGCGATTATTAAAGGCGCACTGACAGACGACTGACTGACTGACTGACTGACTAAGAAAGGCCCTTAGGAATTCCACAGGCCGAGCCGGTGTGGGTCTTCTGCCTGTCATAGGAAGCTCACGGAAAGAGACCAAAACGAAATACAGAGCCGGGGGCGGGGGAGGAGACGGCTACAGTGACTAAACTTTACCAAGAACAAAAGCAAAAATGGAAGGGTACCTAGCCGAGGAGGGACCACCAAGACGCCACCAGAGTGGACCCAGCCGTGGGAGCTGCGACCCCGTCACCAGCCAGGGCCTCTTCCCAAGAGACCCACCACTACTCACCCCAGCGGGCAGCAGCACCGAAGGCCCAGGCCCTAACAAGAATCCCTCTGCTCCAATGCCCCCTGGGAATTGTAGTTCTCTTCTAGCCTTCCCGGGAAGCTCGCGCGTTCGGTTTGTTTTGGTTTGCTTTTCTTTCCCCTTTCGAGCTTAGAACGCTTCCACTCCCCCTATCCCCAACCCCCTTCTCTAGGCCTCCTCCCTCCCCGGTCTCTCAGTGCAGCCTGGGTGTTGTAGTTCGTTCATTGTTCAGAGGGAGGAGAATAGATTCCGAGTGCCTGTGAATGCGCCATGGAAACAGAACTCTTTTACTTCATTGGACAGAGCTCACTACGTCAGTGCGCCAGAGTGCGTGGAGGCCTCCGGGACTGGGGAACCTCCGACATCACGGAATACCGGTGTTTCCCTTGGTCTCTGCTTGAGGAATCTGGACGCCCTCCCCCACCCCTTACCCCATCCCCCACCGTCAGCATCTCCCGCCCTTCCCTACTTCTCTCCCTTACCCCCGCGCTCTCCATCGCGTGACCTGCTGGGACCAGCGCCGCGGAGCCCCCTCGGCGCCCCCAGGGCCCCACTCTGGGCTGGGCGTGGAGGCGGTAACTATGGAGAACATGGCGGAGGAGGCGGCGCCGCTGCAACTGGCCGAAGCGCAATTTGAACCCGAGCTGGAGCCCGAACCTGAGCCCGACCAGGCGGCCCGGGGGGCTGCTGCGGAGAGCAGTAAGGGGAGGGGCCTAGGAGTTATGGGGGCGGGCTAATGGGGTCCAGAAACCAGGGCCAGACTTGGGGGAAACTGAGGCAGCACCACGTGTCAAAGAAGGCCTGCACGGGTTCCTGCGGAACATCTGGAGGTGCTGCCATTGGAGGGGATAAAAGCAACTGTAAGATGATCCGGTTTCCTCCAAGTCTGACTTTATGTCTGTGCTTGTGGACACACATGCATACATGAACGTTTGCACATAGGTATATATGTATGTATAGGTATATATGCATTTATGTTTATGTGTGTGTATATAAGCAAACAGTGTATTTTAGCAAACCTTAAAGCTCATATATACTCAGTATATATACTGAGCTTTAAGGTTTGCTAAAAGCATTTTACAAACATTATTCATCTCATCCTCACAACTCTGGAAGGTAGCCTCTATCATGATCCTCGTTTTATAGGTGGGGAAACTGAGTCACAGAATGACTGAAGCTGAATTTGAACTTGGGTCTTCCCGACCACCAAGTCCATTGCTCCATACAGTGTACCACTTAGTTGCCTCTGAGGCTTGGAGGCATCAGAAAAGGCTATTTTATTGGCTAATTGGGTTTAGGTAGGGAAATAAACACTGATCAGACTTAAAGTCCTAAATCAGTAGTTCCCCTGATAAATTACTTTCATCTTTCTCTAAATCATTTTTTTAAACCTACCTTTAATCCCTACTGTGTTCCAAGGCAGAAGGCATTTGGGCATAAGTGATTTTTCCAGGGTCACCCAGCCAGGAAATGTCTGAGGGCAGATTTGAACCTAGGACCTCCCATCTCCTGGCCTGGTTATCAACCCATTGAACCACCTAGTTGACACCTCTCTAAATCATTTTTTCAAGATTTCTCTATTAAATGCCTCCAGGAGTGTGCTGGCTTCCACAGCTCTGAGATCAGAAATTCAGTCTCCAAGGATCTGTCAATTATGTTTCACCTTCTCCCTGTGGTCCTAAATGAATAAATTTCTATTTGATAGGGATGGATTATTTCTACAAGCATTTACTAAGTGTCTTCATGCCAGCTGCCCTCAAGGAGGTCAGAATCTAATGATTTAGGTTGTTGAGAAGGTTTATACGTAAAGCCTTTATAGGTTTACAATAAATTAATTTTGCAGTTTGCCTTTTAACAATGTTAATTGTTTATCTAAATTGACCTCCTTTGCTATTTTGCAGTTTCCCTATTTGGGGGCACATTTTCTATGTACTGGGGTATCAGAGCATGTGAAGAACATAAGGGAAACATACTTTCATTGTTTTTTTCTTCTAAAAAAAATTTTTTTTTAATCTCACATGAAAGACAGGCACATGATTGATTGAACCTGACTCTTTGACCAGCCCTTTATTCATTTCAACAGATTGCAAAACTGCAGTTTGTAGTTAATATTGATAGATCCTTGAACTCATTAATATGTAATTGGATTTTTTTGCTGTAAATCATAGTAAACAGAACACTAATGATAAATGTGAGAATAGATATGACAAGGACTAGGGAAAATTAACACAAAATCCAAAAAAGGATAAAGAGAAGGGAGAGCTATGGAAAAAATATTGTGGAAAAATTAATATTTGGTGATTTATGACTCACAATCAAGGCATCAGTGTAGTTTGCTACAAATATATTTAAAAATTTGATTTAGTATCACAAGGAAAAAGTGCTACACAAGTATATACAGATCCCAGTCATAAAAAAAGGTTTTCCAAAATTCATTCATTGGAACTTGGGGTATATTTCATTTGACATGCCTATAAATGATGGTTATATTCTCAGACTAGTTCTCAAAAGCCTACTTACTCATTACTATAGATTAGAGTCTCTCTCATTATAGTGTGAAAATGATGGTGAGCTTTGAAAGGGCACAACCTGGAAAGGATTGTACAGACGTGGCAGTGCTCTTCTAAAGGGAATAATAAATTTAATTCAATATTAAATATTTAATAGCTACTAAAGCTTAAAACTACCAAGATTTTGGGGTCACCCTTTATGTCAGTTCTAAGGAGCAACCCCAGTTAAGTTTGGGAAGATTTATCACCAGTTTGGTCAAAGTAGTGAATTTTTCAGCTACCACAGGACAATCTACTAATGCATAAGGCTTGCAGTACACAGCAGTGAGACAAGGCTTATACAAATGAAATCACCAGTACTTTAAATATTAAAGAAGTAGATTAATATCTATTTATAACATTACAAAATTATAAACCACTTAGTATGATACTAGCAATTAAACAAGGTAAACAATTAACTTGAGTTTTTTATTTATAACATTTATCTTCAACAGTGATGTCTAAGGGGGAATTTAGCCAGATATCACACTGGTCTACATGAAGCAACAGGAAGTCCTTGATTGATGAGCTTAACATAATATAGTCAGAGATCAGGAAGTGCCTGGGGACCAGTATGGAAGATACCAAAAGTCAACCAAAGCATTAAACACCTCCTAAAAGTATAGAACAGAAGTTCTAGGCAGGATCTAGTTGCTGATAGTCCCACATGACTCAGCAACAGCAAACTACACAGGTTTCAAGGGAAATATTTGACTTGCTCTGTGGATAGAACACTGGACTTGAAATCAGGAAGATTCATCTTCCTAAGTCAAATCCAGCCTCAGACGGCCCTGGACCAGTCACTTAACCCTGTTTGCCTCAGTTTATTCATCTATAAAATGAACTAGAGAAGGAAATGACCAACCACTTCAGTATCTTTGCCAAGAAAACTCCAGATGGGGTCAGGAAGTGTTATACATGACTGAAATGAGTGAACAAAGTCTGTCAGTAATAGAAGTAGTCACAGTGTAAAATTTGTGGGAAAGAGAGTACAACCAGGCATGCTTTAATGTTACCAGAAAGCCTAAACATGGCAATCAAGAGAAAGACCATGAGTCAGTTCAATATATGCTCCTTTCACTCTAAAAGCAACCATGTTAAATCTATCTTGATGGCTTATTGCCATACAGACATCTCATTTCATATCCTGCTTCTGAGACTTACTGGCTCTAGGGCCATGGACTATTCACACATCCTCAAAGAACCTCAGTTTCCTCATCTGGAAAATGGAGATTAGCAATGCCTCAATGCCTGTAGTACCAACTTCACAGAGTCATAAGGCCAAGAAGATACAATACATTTAAAACACTTGTAAACTTCGGAATGCTACATAAATGTCATTTATGGGAACCTGGACACATCACTTAATCTTTCTGACCCTTAGTTTCATCTGTAAAAGGAAGAAGTTGGCCTGGATAGTTTCTGATTATGTCTCTAAATCTATATTTGAGTTGAGCTTACATAAAGATTTCTTATTACATGAGAAAGAGGAGAATTTAAAATGAAAACTTTAAAATATATTTATTATAATTTAGGACTTAATTACCTACGTAAACAAATTTGCTTCTCATCATTCTTTAGATGGCCTAATTAGTCCAATAAAATTAAGCAACAGCAATTATGATGAAGATGTATCTGAAATGGAATTGAAGACTGATGAGAAAGAAGCAGAACAGGAAACCCAGAAAGAGCCTTATAGCATCTTGGCCTCATCTGATTTATCAAGAGGTTTGCTCATCAAATTGTGAAATTATTGTGTAGAGTAGGAAGTAGATCATGGGGCTTTAAGTCAGATACTTTGTTATCTACATAGTTATATATCAGCAGATTTGAAATACTTTTAAATGCTTTTAGTTATCTTTCAACCCAATGTCTAGAATCTTAGAATTTTGTTTTGATCTTTAATTTTCAGTTACTACATCTGTCTCTGATATCTTAACATGAACCTTTATTTCTATCATCATAGTATAAAATAGCATGTGTTTACATATGCTCCATATTCCAACTGCACTGGATCAATCTTACAAGAGAACAATATAAGATCCATATTGTTTTTTTATTGCCAGTTTGTTAGGATAAATTTCTATTTGTGGAATTACTGCCTATATTTTAAAGAATGACTGATCTAGCAGAAATAGGAATTGGAAGATCTAGATTCTGGTCTCACTTCTTCCACTGTTTATGTGACCTTATCCCCTCTGAGCTTCAACTGCCTCTTCTGTGAAATAAGCAGCTTGGATTAAATATTCTCTATGTAAATTTCAGAGATTATAAAGTTATGTAAAATCAGAATGGAACATTCCAAAAGGTGACAAAGATGAAAATGTCCTAATAGTATAGGCCTGGAAAGCCCTTAAGGTTTCTTACTTCCTAAGAGTCAATGCCTTTAAGCACTAAAATTCCATAAGTGGAAGCTTCTTTCTTTTTTAGCTCTTCCCTCTTAGTGTCAATTTTAAAACAGAGGAATGGCAATCTGGGTTAAGTGATTCATTGGCGTTCCATAGCTAGGAAGTGTCTGAGGCCAGATTTGAACCCAGCCCTCTCCCAACTCCAAACGTGGTACTCTTTTCACAGTGCTACCTAGCTGCCTCAGTAAATGACCAAATGAGAAATGGTGAAAATATACAGAAATGTACTTCTTTGGTTATGTTAGCAATAGCTAGCATAAGAAATCTACTTATTGAGCATACAAGGAATTAATTATAAATCTGTCTCTCCTCAAAATCAGTTAAAAACTAAATGAAGACTTCTATACCTTCTGGGTTAATGGTTTGATTTTAACTACTTCTAAAAAAATTTTAATTTCTTGTTTTATTTATATTATATTTAAAATATATATTGTATATATTATAATATACAATTATAATATTATATGATATATTTCTATCACTGAATCTTATTTAATTTATCTTAAGATCATTGGTCCATTGTGCTTCAGTGGTTCTTTTGGCTAAAAAAACAGGTATCGTCATGAAACATCCAGGCAGGACTGTTCCTGTACTTAATTGACATACATTCTGCATATATGAAATCTAGGAGGAATGTTCCAGTGCCTTATAAAGATGTCCTTATCTTTAGTTTCCTCTTAGATGCAATCACTATATTAAATGCAAGCTTATTACCCATCTTAAAGAAAAAGTTGAAGGGCTTAAGGAATACTACTTGCTCAGAAATGATAAATGAGTTCCTAGTATGGATAGAAAGAAAAATCCAAAAGGAACAACTAAAAGAAAATGATGCTAAGGAGGTGGAAGGAAATAAAAAATAGGGTCTAGAGATCATCAAGAAAAACCTAATACAGAAGAAAATACAAACTTCTACAGCTGTAAAAAGGTGTAAAGTCTTCTGCCCCACAGAACAATAAGATAGACTTATAGGAACAAACAAGTATTAGAAATTTGTTCACTAATCTCAGGAAAGAGAGCATTTAAGATTTGGTAACTTGCTAAGAGATGTAGAAGCATGGAGGAAGGAGAAACATACTAAGAATTAAAGGCCTCTTTAAATGACAAGATAAGTTACACTAGAGTCCTTTTTCTAGCAGAACAGCCAAGCATTCAAACTCTTCTGCAGAGAGCATAACTTTGATGAGTTGGCCGTGTTCAAATGCCTAAAAAACTATTTTACAGAGAGCTCTTACCCGGCAAGAGCTCACGCAGGAATCAGAAGTGATACAAGGATATGCATGGTCTCTCTGAAGAGCCTTGGTATTGAGAGACAGGAGAGACATTGGCACAAGACCATCCAGCAATGACATGCCTGCTTTAAAGAAGGTGCTGTGCTCTATGAGCAAAGCGGAATTGCAGTAGCTCAAAAGAAATGTGAGACGTGCATATTTTGAGACAGCTCCATCTGAAATGTCAGACATACCATACATTGACCCAGATATCATGATGTTGTCTTTTTTGTCCTTTTAAAGGGCAAAGGACAACAACCTACCAACCATCATTCTTTATATGGTGGTTTAAAAAGTTAAAAGAGGTTGCAACTTGGTGGCTCAGTGGATTGAAAGCCAGACCCAAAGACAAGAGGGTCCTGGTTTCAAATGTAGCCTCAGACATTTAACCCTCATTGCCTAGCCTTACCACTCTTCTACCTTAGAACCAATACAGTATTGGTGCTAAGACTAAAGGTAAGGGTTGTTTTTTGGGGTTGTTTGTTTTGTTTTGTTTTAAGTTAAAAACACTGATTTATCTGGTCATCATGGTGGAAAAAAAGACAAACTTGGAAATGTTTTAAAACTTTTTGTAGAGCAAACAAATTAGAAAATTGGGAAGAATAGGTAATATAGTCATTTTTTCAAATGTGTTACATTTTTATATAAATTTTAAAGTTTACAGAGCCCTTTATATGCGTACATTTTTATATCTGATTTACAGGAAAGCAGATGATGTGATTAATGTCATTCCTAGCTTAGATAAGGAAATTAAAGCTCTGAGAGTCCAAGTTAACAGGTCCATGGTCATTCAACTCCAGAGTATTAGAGATGGAGTGAGTGCCTGGCTTCTTGCTTTTCAAGTCATCACAGTCCATATGCCCTACTGACTCAAAAAAATGGTCACCTCATGGGTAGAGAGTCTACTAAGGAAATTTCTAACTGGCTTTTAAAACCAAGCTGCATTCTCTTCTTGCTAAACACATTGCCAGTTAACTTTTCTTAGCCTATGTGTGTTTAAGAAATACAAACTTGCTTATAAGTAAAACATAATTGGGTAAATGCAAAGATACGTGTAATATTTTGCACTCTTTATATTTTGTGGAAACTTGTTAATTTATAAAATTGTTGAATTATACTTGCAAATTTACCATTTGCTGATGGAAACAGCCACCTCCCATGATGAAGAATTGAGAGACAAAGAGAGAGGGAAGCTATATATAATCTAGTTTTAGGGAGCTAAGAATTAGGAAATAATTCACTGAAGTGTCCTTTTCTAACTTTCTTTTAAATGGATTTTTTCTTTCAGAAAAACACATCTCAATTCAAAGGCAGCTGATTGATCTAGAGAAATTAGCTTACATGAGTGAAGGTGAATCTGCCTCTGTTATGTCCTCATCAAACACAGACCAACTTGATGCAGGTATCTTTGTAGGCGCCAGCCCTTCTTTGACAAAGTATTACAAAAGGTTAAATTTCTTTCTATATTGTTTTGTCTTTCTACTTATTCAGGTCTCTCAAAGAATCTACTAGCAGTAAATTTTATTTCCTTTTGAAATTTTTGTAACAGACATTAGAAGCCTTGTATAAAAAGTTTGCTTTTGCTCTCCAAGGGCTACATGTGCCTAGCTATCATCACTAGTTGCATACATTCCAAAACTGTATTGGCTGTTGTGTAATTTCTAAGCACAGGAATGCAAATAAGAGAGAAAAAGTCTCCAAGCCAAAAAGAAATAGGTTTATTGGGAGATGGCCAGTCTCACAATAAAGTGGGACTTCTGGTCAACACCAAAAGACAACTCACCCCCCCCCCCAACCATTGTAAAAAGACTTTTTTTATGCCCAAAAGAATTAGACAACTTATATACCAGTTTAAAAATAATTCAGGATAGTGATAAAAGTAGAGAGATGTCGATTAGTTAAAGTAATCAGAAAATACTTCTCATTGGTAAAAGAAGTCATTTGATAGACAAGGGGGGAGCAGGGGAGCCTGAACTAATGATGTAAATGATAAGAGTGGGTGGTATTGGGTGGTACCAGGCTTTGAATCCCAGGTCAGGCCTAGTGACATATACTGGATCACAAGTTCAAGGCCATTATTATTGTTGGGGGTGCATGATATAGCAGTTTTGAAGGCTAAGGCCCCAAACTGAGGCCTATGCTAACAATGATTATCTATGCTAAAACAGTTATTTACTTAATTCAAAACCTTAATAATTATACTAAAATAATCACAAAAGGCCTACTAAAATCATCACTTATTCCAACATCATTTAACTATCTTAGAATTATAATTACGATTAACTCAATATTCCTACTAACCTTAAAACCTTAAAATTTTTCACTCACATAGCTAAGTTTTCTTTCCCACAGGTAATTAACTATATTTAGTTTTAGTACTAGACCTATGACCTTTGGTTAATCTTTAGCTTTCTGGATAGACATATATATGTCAATATATTGTCTTCCCTCTAAATCCAGTAAATTGCTCTTGAGGAAAATCCCTCAAGGGTATTTCTTTGGATCTAAATGATTTTAATTCAATAAGTGAGAGTAAGTAGCAGTGACATTAGCTTCTCTTGCTGACTTTAAATTCATATGTTGATGCTTTTCCTCATTTGATATTTCAACTATGATTTCTACTTATAATTAACATCATTAGATTTCTTAAATGATTTTTGGAAAAAGGAAACAACTCTTCTCTGGTCAGCTGGGTGATGCAATAGATAGAATGCCAAGCCTGGAGTTAAGAAGACCTGAGTTCAAATCCAGTCTTAGACACTTACTAGCTTTGTGGGGCTGGGCAAGTCATTTAACCCCATTTGCCTGAGTTATCTCATCTGGAAGATGAGCTATAGAAGGAAATAGCAAACCACTCCAGTATCTTTGCCAAGAAAATTCCAATGAGGTCATAAAAAGTTGGACACAATTGAAATGACTGAATACCAACAACAACATAGCAAATTTTTATGGTTCTGTGACAAAATAAAATGCTTTCCTAAAATTTTGCTTAACTTATTAAAAAAATGTTTTCGTCTTCCATTTAAATTTTTATTCTTTTCCATTTAAGAGGCCACTTGTGGGTTTATATAAGGCTGTACAGAATTCCCACCAGTGTTATGTTGTTACTCTCTGAGGCTGAAGAAGTTGTCATTTTTGAGAGTGAGTTTTCATGCTCCACATCTTCTAAGTAGGAATTTTACAAAATTGTATGATCTGCAGGTCCGATTTCTGCAACATTATATGTAGGTGACAGTGGGAAGGAGACAAAGTACTTTTTGTAACAAAACACATGACAGCTATTCAATTTAACATGCTATAACTTCATTTTGGATGATTATTTTGTTCTAAGAAATATTCCAACCTACCATATACAGCTATTGATATCTTATCCTTCAAAATCTAGTGCAAGTTTTCTTACCTCCCCCCAAATCATAAACTTAACTCACTTGCCAAGTATAAGTAAAGTATGGGATTAAATCCTCAATAAAATCATAGGCTCTAAACTATTATTTTTAAAGAATATAATATAAGCTTTAATACAGCAGTTTTATTTATTGCGTCCCTTTCTGATCTACTTATATTCCTTGTACTTATAAAATGTTGCCAATATTTTAGTTCAGCTAAATTACATATAGATATGCTTGGTGTGTTTTTTTCTATTTTCACTATCTTCTCTTGACATTTTTTTCATATAAGTATTTCTGTATTTCTTTGTATTCTCATGAAATTTCTTTCTTCACCCCCAACTTCCTCAATTAGAAAAGTTCTTTGCTTCCTCTGAACTGCTTTAGTTCTCTATTGTATCTTAGGCCACGTATCCCCATTTCTTCTTGTGTGCAAGTTATTTCTAATATTCTTTACTAAACTGTAAGTTCCTAGGTGGCTAATTCATCTTTTTTTATCACCCATAGCATTTAGCATGAATCTTGCACATAATAGACACCCAAATATTTGTTGAATTGAATTTGCTAAAAAATCATATTCCAGGTCTACAAGAGCTGGAGACAAAACAGAATTGAAACCCAGCCTCTCAGGACTGAATTAGCGAGTGAAATGAAATGCTCTGAACCCAGTAGAGGAAAGAGGGAGGTATGATAGACACACCTTCCTCACCCTTTACCTCTTCCTTGCTTCTGGATCTTCCTGTGCACCCTTTTTGGGAGGGGGAGGAACTGGGCATAAGGATCCAGTAGCTTCTGGTGATGATTAAAATGTCTGAAGGGGAAGAAACAAAAGGAATCTAAAGGTAATCTCTGCTCCCTGATGAACTCAAGAATTTTTAATAACTCAGCTGTGACTTGTCTTAATTTCCTCCAAAGACACAGGCAATACCAAGCCAGGTACTTTTCTTATGTAGTATGTTACAGAAGCCAGGACTGGGCTTTGTGGTAAGGAATTCCTTTAATTAACAAAATTAATTCAATTAACAAAACCATTCCTAAGAACATGATAGTTCCTTAGTTTTACCAAACACTTCTTAATGTTATTCAAAGGTTTTTGTTTGTGTATGCCAAGTATATTTCTCCACTTGTTTTATAGAGAAAGATAAATTTTCTTTCTTTTTAATAAATGCTTTGTAAGGAAATAAATTAGCTCAAAAAATTACATTATATACTTAAATTGTGCTCTTTATAGAATAGGAAAGAAATTAGTACACCTTAGAGGTGCTGTTTATGGAAAAGGAAAGGAAATGCCTTTTAAACATCTTGACGATAAAATAGCAGTTAAATTTGGAGATGCAATGTGAACTATTTAGCTTGGAGTTTTTTTCATTAGTATCAGAGAGAGTAAAAATAGCTATAAGTGAGTATAACTTTTTGAGGGGTTATAATCTGTGATTTCTTCTCTACAGGGAATTCCCAGTAAGAAGACTTCCACCACTGATCCAGATTGGCTCTTACTCTGATTCTCAGAGAGTTAAGTGACTTACCCAGATCATATAGCCAATTTGGGTCAGAGTTGGGACTCAAACCCAGAGCTTTCTGACTCTAAGACCAATTCTGTACTCATTTAGGCCCCATCATATTTTACATTTTATCTATGTTCTTAATTATATGTAAACAAAAATAACAAATTGTCTAATGTTTTGATGAAAATGCACATAGAAACAATCTCAGAATAAGGACAATTTGGCTCCCAAATCTACAACATATCTTTAAACTACACTATCTTTAGTAAATCTTGCTCCTTAGCTTTTAGGTATTGGTAGCTTATACTGTTTCCTAGGAGTCAAAAAATTGAGAAAACATTGCCCCATGGTCTCTTAAAAACTGAATAAAAAATAGAATTGTCTCTTTGAAGTAAATTAGCAAGTGAAATAAAATTCTGTGAATCATCAGAGATGTCATACATGAGTATTCCCTGATCCTTTTCTCTTTCATGTTTCTGGTTTTTATTGGTAGCATTATTGTTTTGGAGGCTTTTTTGGAGGATCATGAGGTAATTTTAAAGAATACCACATCAAATTGTGGCATAGAGGACCAGGTAAAAAAATTATCAGGACCTATAGTAGTTTTTAGTATCCTTAACACCTGCCGATGTTCCATTTCATTCATTTTATTCTATTTTTTAAATAAAAACCTGTTTGTAGGCTTCTCTTTGTCCCTCAGTGTTAACAATTTTAAAACAGTGACTTATTCCCTACCTCTTCTTTTTTCTTTCCTTTTTTTATTTCAGGTTTAGTAATTATTCTAATATGATTTGTCCATTTATTTCACTCTAACGCAGTTGTTTTTGTTGGTTTTTGTCACTTTAAAATCATCCTGTTTCTAGTGAAAGGAAATTTTCCTTTTATTATTAGATCATATATTGTTTCACCAAGTCATAGAAATTTAATTTGAGAAAAGGCCTTAAGGGTAATGTAGCCCAGAACTTTCACTTTATAGTTAAAGAAACTGAGACCCAGAGAGATTAAATCCCTGTTCTCAGCCACACAGCTAGAGCAGTGACAAAGACTCTGCCCATGCTTAACTCTCAGGCCATTGGGTTTTGTTTTTGTTTTTTTATGCTGGCTAAGTATATTGTGTTTTATGACCTTTAAAAATTTTAATGACCTAAACCCAGACTAGAATAAAGGTTCATTATACTACTGCTATTATAAGGCTGATGATGACCATGTTAGTCTTCAATAGCATTATGCCTAAGCACCATTTTATACTGAAATATAAAATATTCCTATCCATGAGAAGGTTTTAATCTCCAAAGGAAAGATTAATCCCTTAAACAACTAGAATAATTAAATGCTAAAGTGTTTACTGAATATAATTTCAGTATTACAAAGAAAAGTAAGCTAAAGTAGTTAGAGGACTTTAATGGGAAAGTGGACAAGAGAGAAGGAGGGCCTTTCAGGGAAGCAGTGCAGAGGTGAGAATGTACAAAATGTGAGAGAATAATATGGAAACCAACCATACTGAAGTGGAAGGTACAGTCAGTGGGAAAAAAGAAATGTACTCATGGTTACTGGCACCAGATTATGAAGGACCTTGAAGACCAGGCTGAGGAATTTAAACACAACTGAAGGAGCCCTTAAGAGTTTTGAGCAGGACAGTGGTAAGATGAAAGTCACACCTAGGAAAGTTAGCTTTAACAATCACATGTATACTAAATTAGAAGAGGGAAAGACCGAAAGAAGACTAGCTTGCAATGCAATTGCAATAAATCAAAACAAGGGTGATAGGATTGGGAATAGAAGGAAGAATTGAATCTGAGACATGTTTCAAAGAATAAAAATAGAATCCAAGATTTAGAATGATAAGGGACTTTGAAAGCCATTAGCCCCTACATTTACACATGAAGGAACCAAAGGTAGGAAAGGCAGGATGACTAGCTTGGGTTCATGTGAGTCCAGAGCCGGGTTTTGAGGAATGCTTAATACTATATCATGCTAGGAAAGAATAGGATCACTCCAGGGCTCTAAGAGAAAAGTGAAGTATTTATAATAGGGTCTAGATCAGTGAAGTCCAGACTCAAAGAGAAATGATCTCTGGAACCACATATTGACTTAGAAAACCACAAATTAACTTTGTTGTATTTTTATTTATTTTGTTTACCAATTATATTTTAATCTAGTTTGACACCCGTAGTCAGATTATTTGTAGGTAAAAATTATAGAACAATGAAACAAAGGAAATTTATTTCCCTCTTCTAATGGAAATTATAATGTTAATTAGAAGGTAATCCATATGACAGTTTAAGAAAAATGCTTTTCCCTGGTCCTAAGGCCTTGTCCAACAGTCATGCTTTATAAAGAAAGAAGCATTTGAGCACCTCTTGTATTGTAGGTAGGGAAGAAAAAACAAAATTTGGAATTTTTCCTGTCATCATAATATTTTTAAATAGCTAACATTTATCTAGTGCCAGTGTTAAGCACTTTCATAATTATTTCTTTTGAATACAATATTCATTACTTTTCTTAGCTTTTCCCACATCAGACATGTCAATTATCAATCTCTACCAAAATCATATAAATGCCTAAATCACATATACACCTCCTAACAAATAGCAAGAAGTTGGGGAGTAAAAATGGGAGTGATGTGCTTGTTCATCCAGCATGTCCTAAATCATACACGATACCATCTCCCCACTTCTGCAGCTTCTGTATCAGCAAGGGACACCATTTGTTCTATTCCATCTCTAGATATTTCTGGGAATATTATTTCTAGCAAAGTATTTTTTAAAATATTTTTGAGAATGGTAATACAAATTGTCATATTACATTATTCTAAAAAAATGAAAATTGAAATAATAAGCAATAAAGTTCTTTAAATATTTACCTATATTATTAGGTTCCTACTAAATAATTCAGTTATTCATTTACTTCGATCCAGTATCTGCTAAAGGCTTACTTAGGATACTTGCTAATTGAGAGAGATAATCTAATGGCCATGTTAATAATTCATCCTAATTCTCTAGGTTCTATCCTTTTCCCAACTTCTTCCTCAATTTTCGATGACAAACACACAAAAATCATGTTGAAATAGATCTGGTTTTAGATCCTCTACCTTTATAGAAGATCAGTATGAAAATCATCTAACAAGATTTCTAGGTCTTTGTTAAAAACTATCATTGAAAATTACGCATTGTCCTTTAGATAAAGATACTCTAAATTCTTGGTTGTGATTAATTATAGGAAAAAAGATTGCCTTTTTCAGAAGATGAAAACAATGTAATTGAATGTTTATCTTTTCTATTTAGGCATCAAAAAACTTAAAGCCAAATTCAATGTCCATTATAATTACTTACATCGCAGTTTACTTCAGGCGCCTGGTAACAAACTTTTTTTTTTTTTTTTTAATTTCTTTTAGAGGAACTCTGTTCTTTTTTATCCCTTACTCTATTTGTAGCATTGCATACATGTATACATCTGCAAGAGTACATCTTCAAGAGGGAGAATAAATAAATGATAGATAGATAGATAAAAGAAGGAGGCAGGCATGGTATAGTAGATAGAGATTTGTCAACAAAGCCAAGAAAATCTGCATTCAAATCCCACCTCTGACAAATATTGACTCTCTGACCCTGGCCAAGTCACTTATTCTCATAGTGCTCTGAGTCAATGGCATCAAACTTGCCTATATAGGGGCCCCTAAACCACACATGAGGATCCCTTTAGGTCACATTGGCATTATGTGTGTTTTATTTTCATTTATTTTGTTAAATATTTTCCAAGTACATTTTAATCTGGTTGGGGCACCTCTGACTTAATAACTAAGACTCTTTTAAGTTTCAGAAAAGTCTCTGAACTTTTATTAGTAGAATAGGCTTCTTTGCCTGAGAATTCTCTATACTAATGTAATTATAGATCCCAACAATATATACATATGCACATAGAGTGACTAAAAAGATACAAGTAATTTTCTGACACTATCTACTTTTTCCCAGTAGATGAAAAATATTATTTAAAATGCAGCTTATGTAGTACTATATAACCAAGGCAAAGGGCTATGTCTGATATATTTGCTACCATCCTAGGTACAGTATGGATCCAGGCATGTTGCTAAGGCTTATAACCAATAATATTATTAGAATTATTATTAACATGCCCCGTCCCTAAAACTTGAACCAAATATCTACTCCGGCCATCATCCTACATATTTCCTTTTAGTCTTCCACCTTTTGCATTCTGGCATTTAGAGAAATTGCTTTCTCTAAAGGTACCAACTCTCTTTTAATCACCAAACCTGGTTCTCTTCTCAGTCCTCTTGCTTTTTTGCCCCTTTTCTGCCATTTAATACTGTTGACTACTCTTGTCTTCCTATCTGCTTTCCTAGATGCAACATCATTCTCTCTTGATTCTTTTAGAATACCTTTCTGACCATTGCTTCTTAGCCATCTTTGTTGGCTAATCATGAACCACCCTGCCTGACCTCCATTTATGGATATTCCCCAAAACTATATTCTGAGGAGCATCATTTCCCTTGCCCTACATTTTCTGGTAAGGTGCCAAATCTTACCATTTCTGCCTTCATCAAATCTCTCACATCTGACCCCTGTCTACTCACATAACCATAACCTCAGTTTGGGGCCTCATTGCCTCTTTGTGTGGACCAGTGATGGGCAAATTATGGCCCTTGGGCCAGATGCGGCCCCCTGAAAGGTTCTATCCCACTGCACAACATTATTCCTAATCTGATGAATACAATGAGTAGGATACAGTACAATGAAACTTCAAAAGAGTTGCCTTATAAACAGATTGACAGATGAGCATTTCCTTTCCTTTGGCCTCCTCTTTAAAAAGTTTGCCCATCACTGGTGTGGACTATTGCAAAAGTCTTCTCTTTGGGCCCCTTGCCTCGAGCCTCCCTAAATTCAAACTGTCTTTCAAACACTGCCGAAATATCTTTCCTTAAGTGCAGATCTGACCAATGGTATTCCCCTATTCAATAAATTTTCAATAAATTCCAGTGGCTTCTTTTTTTTTATTATTTTAAACCCTTAATTTCTGTGTATTGAGTTATAGGTGGAAGAGTGGTAAGGGTAGGCAATGGGGGTCAAGTGACTTGCCCAGGGTCACACAGCTGGGAAGTGTCTGAGGCCGGATTTGAACCTAGGACCTACTGTCTCTAGGCCTGGCTCTCAATCCACTGAGCTACCCAGCTGCCCCTCCAGTGGCTTCTTATTGCTCCTACAGTCAAATATAAATTTTTCTATTTAGCTTTTAAAACCCCTCACAACCTGGCTCTAACCTATATTTCCAGTCTTATATATTAGTCCTCTTCTCACCTTCTACAGTCCATCTAACTGCCCTCTCTTTTCCTTCTACATAATATTCCATCTCTCGTGTTTTTATCTCTGCATTGAATATCTCCAACTTCCTTCTTACCTCTACCTCATAGAATTCTTCTCTTCAGGGACTACTTCATGCCTCACCTTCTGCATAACACCTTTCCTAGTCCTCCTAATCATCCTGCTTCTCTAACAACTGGCATTTGTTTGGAATTTATTCCATATGGCTTATTTGTATGTGTGGTCTCCCCCAATAGAATATAATATCCTTGAGAATAGGATTGGTTTCATTTTTTTTTTAATCTTTATATTACCAGTACTCAGCACATAGTAGATGCTTAACAAGTGCTTTTTGATTTAACTTATAGTTCCTCCAACCTAAAGATCCTGACCCCCATATCTAGCAAGTGGTGCTGTTGTTGCCAGAGCAGAAAAGAAAAACTGTAACAATGACTTATGCTCCCTCTCTCTGACTATTCTGTCCATATGAAGCAATTGCTACTCCTTACATCTTGGAGTTTTAAGAAGTATTTCCCACACTAATTCACTGGCAAGCAGTCATCGTATTAGAATTAGTAACTGGTTATTTCTGGAGAGTAAGTAGAGTACTACAAGATGCTGCTGGTGGCAGCAAGAATATTAGCTAGATATAACAGGAGGAGCTGTGTAATAAATACTGCTAAAAAATAAGTCCTAGACAGAAGACTATAACTGTCACCTATTTTCAAGGACCTCGTTGATAAGGTTACCACAGAAAGACTGTTACTTGGGGTGGAGAGTTTCAGCTGAATTATAATACAGTTCTATTCTTTAATAACTTATTTGTTTCTTGAGTGTTTTTTTTATGTCTCCCTTTTTAGCTGGCAAAAAGCTTTGTCCATTATGCCCTGAGGAAAAATTCAAAGCTTGTTATAGCCATAAACTTCATCGTCACCTTCAGAATTTACATTGGAAAGTTTCTGTTGAATTTGAAGGTTTGTAATTTCAAAACTGCTTTTTTTCCCTTAAAGATATTTAATGTATATAATATAGCATTCAGTGCCATAATTGGGGAAGGAAAGTTATTTTTAAATGAATAAGTTTTTAGATAAAGCTACTTAGCTTTTTATTATGTAGTGAAACTAAGTAAGTAATTAATGAAAAATACAACTTACTCTTATTGTTTTCTGACAGTATCGGTATTTATTCTTTTGGAAGTAGGCAATTTCCATTTTTTACAGGTTTCTAGCTTGTTTTCATTGTTTGGGGAGGGTCAATGCTATTTTAACTAGAACCATCCTTAATAACTTATTGACAAATATTACTGTTTCTAACATTTTCAGCCTATCAGCATAGTCTCAACTCAGCTTAGTACACAAATTGGTATAATTTTATATGTGTTGACATCTTAGTTTTTTGTTAAGTTTTTCACTAAAGAAGTCTAGCTTACTCTTAGAGAAAATGTAATTTTTATGTTTTTTATTTAATTGAATTTTCATACATGTGAATTAGAATTACTGTCATAAAGACAAGGGTTTATACATTTTTTGTTTACAAGGAAGACAGTATTGTGGGCAAGAATTAGAAGACTTGAATTTGTGTCCCAGTTCTGCCATTGCCTCTGTAATACTGGTTGTCATTTAACCTGTTGACCTCTGTTTCCTCCTGCTAAAAATAAAAATTAAACTATGTGATCTTCCAAATAAATAAAGCTATGCAGAAATGAAAAGGGCTGCCTCAAGAAGAATTATTTCCCATCACCAAAGGTCTTAAGAGGCTTTATGACCATTTAGGGATGTAGAAATGGTTCCTCTATAATCTGTAAAGTCATTTCCAACTCTTGAGTTTGTGATTATATGGTCTCCAAGTTTCTTTTCAGTTCTACGATTCTAATTCGACCTGATTTAGCCAATCAGGATGAATAAAAAACCCTTCCCCAAAGAAATAAGCACTCCTTTAAATAGGATTGAAAACAGACACGTATTTTTCAAGTCAGAACGAATAAACTGAAAATGTTTTTACTTTCTTTGTTCCTAAAAATAACATTAAGGTTGTTGGGTTGTTTGTTTTTGTTTTGTTTTTTTTAATATAGCTGCCTTGCTATTCAACTATTTTTCCAAATTTCCCATTAGCAATGAACTTGTAATAGTGATAGACAAATTAGTGACTTATTATTCCTAGAGAATAAGGAGAAAAATTAGCAAAAGATGAGATTGAATGTGGGTAATTACAAGAATGGCTTGTTCATTCACAGAAATAAGAAAGGCTTAAAGAAAAGCTGGTTGAGAGAAATTATGATAGTTTGGCTTTAGATATGCTAAATTTGAGATATTTTAAAGGTATCTGTGCAGATATCTAAAAAGAAATATAGAACTGCACCTAGTAAAGAGTTTATAACTGAAGATGGAGCTTTAAAAGTTGTCTGTATAACATTAATAATCAAAAACAACAACAGAAAAGATAGTTAAGGGAAAGAATACAGAAAATTTTTTTTAAAAAAATGGAGATTGACTGTTGGGGAAATAACTTCATTTAGGGTCCAGAAAAGGAAGAGGAACAAGTAGGCCACAAAAAACGATCAAGGAAATCAATAAACATTATAGTTATATTCCAAAGAAAAAAGAGTTTCTAGGAGTAGAGAATAGATAACAACATCGAATGATTACAGAACTATGAAGAAATTTATTTTTGTAAACAATTCTAATAGAGTGGGCAGAGCAGGTTAGAGATTAGGAAGCTGAAACCCAGGAAAGGTAGTAGCTTTCCTGAAATCACACAACTCGTTGATGACAGAGCCAGGACCAAAACTCAAGTCTCCTGCCTATATTCTGTTGTCTCCAGCACACACAATACAAAAAGAAATTAATTCAGTTATGGGTACAAATGTAAGGATGATCCTAATTAGTGAATTCACTATTACTTCCTCCTATATAGCAGAACCTTTGGGCAGGGTTAGGCTTGAACTTCACTTACATGGTGAACACCATCTCTAAAGTCCTTTTGGATTGGGGGGAGGCAGGGGGCATGATTTAACCCTTACTTTTTGTCTTAATAACAACTCTTAAGGCAAAAGGGCAAGGACCGGGCAAATGGAGTTAAGTGATTGGCTCTCGGTTACACAGCTAGGAAGTGTCTCAGGGCAGATTTGATCCCAGGTCCTCCCAACTCAAGGCCTGACGGCTCTCTCCACTGTGCTATCTAGCTGCCCCCAAAGTCCTGTTTTAACCTTGACCTGGAGATAACCCTGGCTTCTCCAACACACAGTGGCAGCAGAGCACTAACTCTAAGGGCTTAACAAACTAGAAAGGCTTCACACATTTACCCACCAACCAGTTGTATGCTTGTCATACAAAGTACAATGTAGATCAATTCAAAGAGCCTCATTACTAGTAGGCTGGACTGGCAAGTGTTAAAGATACCTCTCAGCTCATGAAACCAACAACCAAGCTACAGAGGAATTCTGAAGTACATTGGTTTGAGGGAGTACCCACAGCAATAAAATTATAGTTCTTTTGAAAAATTCTTGAAATATGACATGTATTTGAAGGCCATTCTCCATTCTAGGTTACCGAATGTGCATCTGTCACTTACCTTGTCGACCAGTGAAACCAAACCTTATTGGAGACCAGGTAATGAATTTTTTAGAATAATAGAACTAATTATACTAATTAGGGTTTTTTCGTTACCCTGAAGTTAAAAATATCAAGGCTCCTATTTCATAGTTTACTTTTCCTGTTCTAGATCTAAGACCTTTTGAGGTGTTGTTTCTACTTGATTCCTAGTATCATAATGAGTATAATTGAAAAGACAGCTACTCTTTACACAAATAAAGATCTGAAAATTGTAGAAATATTCATTACAAATGGGCGGGCCAACCCAATATAATAAAATTAACACTACCTAAATTAATTTATATATTCAGCCATACCAAAGAATTACTTTAGAGCTAGGAAAACATAATAAAATTCATCTGGAAGAAAGAGAATCAATTTTTAAAAACCATAGACAAAGGAAGGGGGGAAATAAGCAGTACCAAATTTCAAACCATACTACAAACCTTTAATCATCAAAACAATTTGGTATTGGATAAGAAATGGAATGGTAGATCAGTGGAACAGAATAGGTATACAGTATACAGAAACAAATGAGCAAAGTAACCTGGTGGTTGATAAACCCATCAGTCCCAACCACAGGGGCAGGAACTCACTTCAACAAAAACTGCTGGGAAAACCGGAAGGTAATCTGGCAGAATCTGGCCTATAAGCATAGGCCAATATCTTAACACCCTATACCAAGATAAGCTCAAAAAGGGTATATTATTTAGACATAAAAGATAACATCATGTAGGAGATCTACAGATGAGAAAGAGTTGGTGACCAAAGCAGAAATAGAGATGTTCATGGAAGATAAAATGGATAAATTTAATAATAAATTTTTTTTAATTTTGCACCAAAATTAGAAGAAAAGCAGGAAGCTAAGGGGAAAAAAATCTTTGCAGCAAGTTTCTCAAATATATGTAGGGAATTGAGTCAAAATTATAAGAATAAGAGCTGTTCCCCTATTGATAAATTGTCAGAGGCAGTTTTCAGTGGAAGAAATCTATTAATAGACGTATTAAAAAATACTCTGAATGACCAAAGAGAATATCACTTTAAAACAACTCTGAGATATCTCCTCACACTCATCAAATTGACTAAGTTAACAGAAAAGGAAAATGATAAATGCAGAAGATGATGCAGGAAAATAGGCACATTAATGTGCTGTTGGAGCAGTGAGCATAGTCCAATCATTGTGGAGAACAATTTGGAACTATGCCCAAATTGTTATAAAACTGAATATCCTTTGACTCAGTAATATTGCTCCTGGGTCTATACCTCAAAGAGAAAAAAGGAAAAGGATCCATCTGTACAGAAACTATTAGAGCAGCTCTTTTTTTGTGGTAGAAAATAGTTGGAAACTAAAGGGATACTTGGAATGTTATTGTGTTGTAAGAAATGACAAATAAGATGGTTTTGTAAAATTGGGGAACACTTGTATGAAGTGATACAAAGTGAAGTGAGCAGAACCAAAACAACTTACACAACAGCAATATTGTAAAGATAAACAGCTATGAAAGACTCTAATTCCGTGATTCCCAAGGTGGGCACCACTGCCTCTTGGTGGGTGCTGCAGCGATCTAGGAAGGCGATGATGGCCACAGGGGCATTTATCTTTCCTATTAACTGCTATTAAAATTTTTTAAAAATTAATTTCCAGGGGGCACTAAGTAATATTTTTTCTGGAAAGGGGGTGGTAGGCCAAAAAAGTTTGGGAACCACTGCTCTAATTAATGCAATGATCCACCACAAATACATGATGAAAAATAATATCCACCTCCATAGAATACTGAAGAACTCTTAAGTACAGATTGAAGCATATTTTTTTCTTTTTTTTTTTCAGAACACGACTAATGTAGAAATATGTTTCGAATGATTTCATATATATAATGAATATTTTCTTTTCCTTCTTAAGGGTGTGGGGGAAGAGTAGGGAGAGATTTTGAAACTGAAAATAAAAGTTAGCTGGTCTGAAAACAAATAAAAGGTTGATTTATAGTGAATCATCAATCAATAAATTATTAATTTCTTAATTTTTACATAATAATTATTATTATTTTCATAATGTGTTCCAAAAAGGGCTAATACAGCAAGTGCAACTGGGCCTCTTGGATGTGGAAGCTAATCCCTGTCCTCTGTCTTCCTTACTCCAAGGACTTGGTACTTTTGTCTTCTTGAGTAGAACATTCTGAATACTCTTAATATGAGACCACAAACAATTTGAATTTACTGTACATCTTTAAAAGGTATTCAGTAAAGTCTTAATATGATATTTCTATAATCTACAGTCAGTCTTTATAAAAAGTAAGCTATAGTTCTTATTAGAGGAAAGAAAAAGTAAATCACAAAATTCAGTTCAAAGTCTCTGGAAAAGTAATCTGAAGGTTGCATGTTTAAGGAAAACAGGAAAAAAATCACATGGACAAATGAGTGCTTCTGTTAGAGCTTTTGTCCCCCAAGACTCTAGTGTATTTTACCATTTCAGTCTCAAAGTTTCTTTAACATCAGTCTACTATCATGTATTCTAAACTTTGCTTTCCTTTGTTCATAGACATCTAGTAAGATGGGAGCCCATTATCATTGTATCATTTGTTCAGCAACCATCACACGTAGAACTGATATGATAGGACACATTAAACGCCATGTGAACAAAGGAGAAACTGAATCCAGGTATATTGCAGGTAAGTGGAATGACTTCATTTGTCTTTAACATGTCATTAAACAATAGGGGAAGTTATTATTTTCACATGTGAAATAACTTCTTGTGACGTACAGGTTAAAATCCATAGTAAACTGATAAGAGTCATTCAAGATGTTTCCTTCTCCAATGCAACAAATCAAGTTGTCCCTGTAACACATGCAAAGTGAGTAGAAAAGAAGAGAGAGACCACAAATAACCCTACTTACTCTGACCAGTAATCTTTGGACAGTATATTCTCGTACTAAAGCTGAGTATGATAGCAACTTACCTTGCTTTGGAATTAATTCATAATAAAACCATACTTAGTTGCTGATCATTATCACTGAAAACCTCAAGAGAAATGGATAATGAGACTTAGTCACCTCTTAATAATTCTGGTTTGGATGCATTTAGAAAGACCAAAATGGGGAAGGAGGTAAAAAAATTGTGACTCAATTGGCAGATAATTTTAGGTCATATACTCGATGTGTTTACAGTAATATTTATCAATCAAACAATAAACATAAAGCACCTACTAAATGTGGGACTCTGAGGATGCAGAAAGGCAAAAGACAGTCCCTGCTTTCAAATAGCTTTCAATCTAATGAGGGAAGACTGCAAAAAAAAAAAAAAATCTGCAAAGCAAGTTATACTCAGGATAAATAGGAAATAACTAACAGGAAAGACATTAAAATTAGGAGAAGTTCATAAAGGCTACCTGTTAAAAATGGGATTATAGTTGGGTCTTAAAAGGAAGCCAGAAAGGTCAATATATAGAATTGAGAGAGAGCACTCTAGACAGTGAAAGAATTTGCCAGAACTGAGAGATAAAGTATCTTCATCACAGAATAGCAAAGAGAGTGGCAACTCTGAATCACAGAGTATATGGTAGAGGAAAAGATGCTGGAAGAGAAGGTTATAAAAGACTTTGAACACCAAACAGAGGATTTTATACATGATCTTGAAAGCAATAGAAAACCACTGGAGTTTATTGAGTAGGGAGGTGATGTGCCCCATAGGAAAATTGCTTTGATAGCTGAATGGCAAATGGATCGGAATAGGGAAAGATTTAAGGCAGGCAGGCATATCAGCCAACTGTTGCAATATTCCTAGGTACAAGGTAATATGGGCCTGTAACAGGATTATATCAGGATCAAAGGGAAGAAAGTGGTATAATCAAGAGATGTTGCAAAGATAAAAATCAATAGGCTTTGGCAACAGATTGGATATGAGTGGTGAGAGATAGTGAAGAGCTGCAGGTGACACCTAGGTTGGGAGCCTAGGGTACTGGGGGGGATGATAGTACTCTTGAAAATAATAGGGAAGTTAAGAGGTGGGATAGATTTAGGAGGAAAGATAATGAGCTCAGTTTTGGACATGTTGAGTTTATGATATCAGTTGGGCTTCTCTTTCAAGGTGTCTGAAAGGCATTTGGAGTTGAGGGACTGGAAGTAAGCAGAGATTTGGGCAGGAAAAGTAGATTTGATTATTATCAGCATAGAGATAATTAAATCCATAGCATCTAATGAGATCAGCAAGTGAAGTAGTTTTGAGGAAAAAAGAGAAGAGAGCCCAGACCAGAACCCTGTGAGATTGTGGGCCCATTCCCTAAAATAGATGCCCCAAGAAAGAACTTGCCTATTCTGCAAGAAGAATCTGGCTTAAGTTAGAGAGAAGATGGCTATTTGCCTTGGTGGCTAGAGCTTTCTCATTTGGCAATTTCCTTTGCCAGTGAAAACGGTGATCTCATTATTATCCCTACATTGTACATGTACTTGTGCATATTAATGTCTCTCCCTGATACACAGTAGGGGCTTAATAAATGCTTCTTGATTGATGCTTGCTAGGTGAGCTTGTCATCTACTGATCTATCTGCCATCAACAAAGGCATTTTGTTTCTCTAAGCCTTGGTTCTATGGTCTTAACAGTTGCACTATCTCTGTCTTTCTGTGATTCTCCCTCTCTCCCTCCTTCCTTCCCTCCCTCCCTTTTTCCCTCTCTCTCTCCCTCCCTCTCTGGGATATGGTGACAAAAGCCCATTGTAAAGTTTAAGTACTTTATGGCATAAATTCATGTGGGGAAGTTGTCTTCCCAAATATAAGTTAGAGACTTAAATGTTCATCACCTGGAAATCTTTGATTTTTAGCCTCTGCTGCTAAGCCACCCCGTGAAGTATTGAAAGAAGCAGATACAGACATTCAAGTTCTTCCTAATTATTCTACACCTCAGAAAACAGATTCCTATTTTAATCCAAAAATGAAACTAAACAGGTAAGAAAAAATGGATTGAGATATTGATGAATGTATTAATATTTGAGATCATAATGTTTTATTTAAAATATTTATTTCATGGGAAAATAAATTGTTGTCATCCAGTGTAGGCAAGAAAGAGATGTGTGTGGTCGGTCCAATTCTTTGTGACCCCATTTGGAGTTTTCTTGGCAAAGATATTGGAGTTGTTTACCATTTCCTTCTATAGCTCATTTTACAAATGAGGATGCCAACACAAACAGATTTAACTGACTTCCCCAGGGTAACATAAGTGTCTTAGTCCAGATTTGAACTCAGGAAGATGAGTCTTCCTTACTCTAGGTCTAGCACTCTATTCACTGTGCCACCTAGCTGCCCTATGAGAAACATTGTTGTGACAAATCAAATGTTCTGATAGATAGAAACCAGCTATATTATACATGATTTGTTCATTTATTAGCAATTAGATCAGAAATAAAATATCTTGAATATTCACAATTAATATTCAAACCAAATTCGACATATCAGTGGAATATATATATATATTTTAAACCCTTACCTTCCATCTTAGAATCAATACTGTGTATTGGTTCTAAGACAGAAGCGTGGTAAGGGGTAGGCAGTTGGGGGTGGGGGGGTGTATCAAGTGACTTGCCCAGGGTCACACAGCTAGGAAGTGTCTGAGATCAGATTTGAACCCAGTACCTCCCATCTCTGGCTCTCAATCTACTGAGCCACCCAGCTGCCCCCTCAGTGGTATATTTTGGCAGCCCCAAAGCTTGTTGAGTGTAATTTTAATAGTCCAGTAATAGAAATAGGCTGTCCAGCCTGACCCTCTATTCTTGGTTGGTCAGGCTGTTTACTAAAATACACTTGTATTCAAAAAGTGAATTGCACAAGTACATGGCAGAGAAGAAATGGTTAGACAGCCCTTGTATGAAATAATATCAAGGAAAAGTATCTCTAGTGTGCCAGTCAATATGCTAGACCCTGAAGATACAAAACAAGTCAGACCTCTGCACTCGTGGAGCTTGACTTCAGTAGGGGAAACAAGAAGGACAAATCTAAATCCATTAAATATATAACCAAAGTACACATGAAGAAATTCTATGGGGAAGAGATCAAGAAAGACCTCATGTTTCTTAGAAGAAGGTAATTTAGGGGCTGAGTTTTGAAGGAAATGAGGACTTTAAGGAGGCAAAAATGAAAAGAGGCAGCATCCCAGGCAAGGGACAGCCTGAGCAAACACAGAGACAGGAGATTGGGGGGGGGGGGGGGGGGCCTGGTATGAAAACTGGTTTTTTTTTTGCTACTATAAAGTACATGAAGGAGAATAATAGAATAATAAAATAGAAAATTAAGGTAGAGTTGTAAAGATCTTTTAATGCCAAACAGTAATTAAGAGTTTCTCCTCAAAATTACTTTAATATATACTTTGTGTATATTTTTAACCTATTTAATCTGGTAGGTAATGGGAACCACTAGAATTTAGTGAGCAAGTGGGTGCAGAGAACATTGTTTAAGAAATATTTTGGCAGCTATGTGTAATTTGGATTAAAGAAGGAAAAACCTTGAATGAGGGAGCTCAGTTGAATGCTTTGTGCTATATGGTGGTAGTTAAGATGAGAAGTGATGAAGACCAGAAACTACAGTGATGGCCATGTTAGGGGAAAGAAGGGGACAGGTACAAAAGATGTCGAATTTATAAAATATGAAAATTGAATGGAAATGTGGGGTAAAGGGAAACTGAAGAGTCAAAAATGATTGAAGCTGGAAATCTGGGTCACTAAAAGGAATCAGCACCTTTGAGAAAAATAGGGAAGATACAAAGAAAGTGAGTTGGGGGGGGAAGAACAATGGAAATGTTTAATTAATTAATAATTAGTGCCTATCATACTTCTATTCAAAATGTCTTCTTGGTAGCTAGTGTTATGGAACTGAATATCAGGAAAGAATCCAAGACTAGGCATGGGGTCACATGTATAGAGATGATAATTGAACCCCTTGGAAGGTTACCAAGAAAAAGTAGAGCAGTGATCTCTAAAAGTGGGAGCTCTGACCTTCCCTCAGGGAGGTTCATATTATCCATTAATGGTAGGAAGAAAAGACAGGTCACATCCCACTCTCCCTACAGAAGCTATTCATGGGTCTTGTCTCCATGATTATCTCCACCACCACTATATACACAACCCCTTTATGTCTCATCACTCCTTCCCTATTGTGTCAGCTCCCAACTTCTGCCCTCTTCATTACCCTCAAAGTATTCACAATCTCATTACTACCCCAGAGCTGCAGCGACACAAGTGTCTTTGGGGAAATTTTTCCCTCTTAGCATTCCCACCCCTACTCCCTAAATCACTTTTCAGCTCTGCTTCCTTCATCTAAACATCCTTTTTAGTGTCAAGGGTGTCACCATCCTTCAAAAACTTTTTATCATTGGGCTGCATGATCATAAACATTTAGAGACCCCCTAATGTAAAACAGAAGAAAAGAGGGCCCAGGACACATCATTGGTATATACCCAAGTTAGGGGGTGGAATATGGATGACGATTCAACATAGGAAACTTAAGGAATGATTGGACCACTCACAGTAGATCTTGGAGAGAACAGTGTTCTGAAAATCCAGAGAGGAGAGAATATTAAGGGGACTGGAAAACATAATGTAAGTAGGTCATGAAGGATGAAGATGGAAAGAAGACACTTTATTTGGAAATTAAAGCATCATGAGTAATTTTGATTAAAAAAAAAAAACAGTTTTCAGTGGAGGACTGAGCTCAGAGGCCAGATTACAGGGGATTAAGAGGAAAATGGAGCCAATTAGTGCTGACAGCTTTTTCTAAGAGTTCATTTGTTAAAAGAACAACTTATAGACTATATAGCTTGAAGGGATGACAAGTCTAATGAGGATTTTTTAAGGTTGGAGAAGATATGTTGTGTTTGTATGCAATAGGGAAGGAGCCAATAAATATAGAGAAATTGAAGATTAAAGAGGATATTGTATATCAGCTAAAAATCTAAGACAATCTCAGGCTGCATTTAAAGTTATCTAGTTTACAGAATTTATGGGATAATATTCCCATTTTTCTCTTCTATGATTAGACTACATCTGGAGTAGTATGAACAATGTGTTAGTTAAAATCACCTGGGGTTCTATTTGGAAGGATTGAACCTCAATGTACGTATCAATATTGTGTTTGACAAACTTCTGTGGACCTGTGGGGGACCTTGGAACTACATTTCCCGTGTTCCAACGGGTTTCCTGTTTTGGATTTACATCTTCAGGGTGAGGGACGGCTTTAAAATATTGGGAAGTGACTTCGAGCTTCCTCTTTAGCTACTTGGGCACAGGAAGATACGAAAGGTAAAATGGCTGAGGCGGCAGTTTGAATCCTTACAGGCGCGTGGTCTAATGATTTTTACCTCTATCAGCATGGCTTTTATTAAAATACTATTCTCCCTTCTAATCTCAGCCCTCATCATTTTTAAAAACAACAACAGTTTTGAAAGAAACATTTTAGGAAGTACATTAATAAATTTCATTGTTCAGAAGATATGGTCCAACTGAGATGGTCAAGGGCCTCATTCAGTTTGGGATATTTAACCTCATGAAGAAAAACCATAGGGGATTCATGATAAGACCTCTTAAAAATTTGAAAGGCTACTGAATAAAAAAAGAATTTGTGGGGTAGCTGGGTGGCTCTGTGGATAGAGAGCCAGGGCCTAAAGATGGGAGGTTCTGTGTTCAAGCATGGCCTCAGACACTCCCTAACTCTGAGCAAGTCACTTAACCCCATTGCCTAGTCCTTACTGCTCTTCTGCCTTAGAACCAATACACAGTAATTGCTTCTGATACAGAAGATAGGGTTTGGTTTTTTTTTAAGAATTTGTCAAGTTCTGCTTGACCCCAAGAACAGAACTTGGGACATAGGTGGAAGTTCCAGAAAGATAAATGTTGATTTTCTTTAAGGAAAAATTTCTTAAACACTAGACCTGTCCAAAATAGAATAGACTATTCCAGGATATCATGGGTCCTTTACTGTTTGAAGTCAGTACTTGTCAGGGATAGTATGGAAGGGATTCCTGTTTAGTGGACTTGTCAAAGCAGATGGTCTGTGAAATCCCTCCTCAGAAAAATTATTTAATTATCCTAAGGACTTTTTAAAGGGGTAAAGGAGCCCTCATAGAAGTAAAATTATTTTAGACTTTGGAACTTTCTTCCAGGCAACTGATATTCTCTACACTGGCTGTATTGGCCGAAGAACGAAAGCCTTTGGAATGTTTGGATGCTTTTGGGGCCACTGGTAAGAAAAGAAAATTTAAAGAAAAGCAAAGAAAACTTAATTTTACTTGCTAGGTTTGTTACCTTGTTTTTCTTTTGCATAGTTCTTAAATATGAGATATGCCTTATCTAACATGGAAAATTTGTTATAAAATTAAAAATCTAAGGTAAAGTAAACGGAGAACAGGATACTGAACAAAAAGAAAGTGACAAAAGCTTGTAGTGTCAAGCCAAACAGGCTATTTATACTTAAGCCTCATTCTCGCTCTTAGAAGTTATTTTAGTCATAGTTCTTTTGGACTTTTGTACCTGGTTAAGGTGAAGCTTATCATTTTCATTCTCTTCACTAATGATGTCTTAGTGTAGAGTAGAAGCTCTTAACTTTTTATGGGTGGCATGGAACCCTTCAGTAGTCTGGTGAAGCCTATGGATTCCTCAGAAAATTTGTTTTTAAATGCATAAAATGACACAGATTAGACTGAAGAGCTATTATATTGAAACAGAGTTATCAATTAATTTTAAAAACAAGTTCATGGAACACAGATTAAGAACCCCTGACTAAAATGCCAAGATTTTCCAAGCACTCAGCTTTCCATTTCATTCATTTCCTTGCTTCTATCCGTTTCATCCCTTTCACCTTAAGCAGCCAATCACCAGGCTTTCTTAAGTTCCTCTGAATTCCCTTAGTACTTCTTTAGCCATTAACTCATTACCCAATTACCTCATACTTACACTTCTAGGAATCCTGCCTCCTGTAATATACTAAAAGAAGCTTGTCATGTAATTTTCCTCCCTTTTCATCCCCTGCGTCAGTTGCAACTTTTTGTGATTTCTGTGATAGTCTTTTAAAAATACTTGTCAATATAAGATGACTACATGTTCTATGAAATGATGTGGGGTTTTTCTTTTTCATACATCCTACACCGAAGTTCACCAGCTTTATCAGCCTCTTTAGAAGATGTGAGCCAGAAGAGTTTATAGCCTCCTTCCATCTTCACGTTTCATGTTAGAGCAAGAATGCCAAGACTGATAGAATTCAGTGACTCCATTAATCAATAAACAAGTATCCATTGTTTAGAACACTAGTGTTTGTAGACAGTTAAAAATGGTGTGGATTTTTTTAGTACCCTCTACTCTTTTTTCTACCATTGCACTATCAATCCTTTCAAATTGGTAGGGGCTGAGTGAGGACCATTTTGACCTTTTTTTGTTACATGGGTTGTAATGAACAAAGAATTCATTGTTAAGATAGGAGCATCTAAAAACTGGTGATTCATCTCTCTCTATCCCTGGTTGAGCTGATTCTGGAGAAAGTAAGCACAGTATTTCCAAGACAATATGTGAAGTCTTTCCAGGACCTGCCAGAATTTATATTCCATCAACTCACCCTTCAGGAACATGGGATCAAAGTTCTGTATTACAAACAGGGTTAGAGTGGGACCCTGGGGACTTACAGGGCAACTAGAAGGTACAGTAGATAGAGAGTTGCACCTAGAGACAGTTCAGATCTGGCCTTTTACACCGATTAGTTCATGTGACACTTAACCTCAGTTTCCTCATGTGTAAAATAAGGAAAATAAAAGTCCTTTCCTTCCAGGATTGTTGTGAGGATCAAATGAGAAAATAATCATAAAGTACTTGCCATATAGATGTTAGCTATTACTATCGTTATTATTATTTCTCCACAAACAGACTATAATCTCTTTAAAGTCAGAGACTCTTTTATACTATTCCCTAAGAGCCTAGTTCAATTATGGTGAACCTTTTAAAGACTGAGTGCCCAAACTGCAACCCTCATGCTACATGTGAGCCTCCACCTTACCCCAGATAGATAGCTTACCATTGGGCTGCTGGGCAGAGGAGCGGGTCTTGTGAGAAATGTTCTCAGGTGCGTGTGGAGAGAGGGAGGGGAGCAGCCCTTCTGGCACATTCCATCATATGTGCCATAGGTTCACCAACTCAGACCTAATCCCTTGGCCTTTCCTATAACAAGTGCTTAATAAATCTTTGATCAGGAAACTGAGCCAAAAGTCAGTAGCAGTCCTGTTTCTCCCACACACTAATGAAATAATTCTTTACAATCTTGTGTTCCTTCCTCACATTGAAAAATATTTATCTCAAGTTTCTTATTTAATTGGAGTATTGCTACAGAAAATGGATAGATCATAACCCCAGTAGGGTTAGTTAGAGCAAGGCTGCTTCCTGAGGCCACAGAGGAGAGAAAGCCAGGCTCTTCAGTAATGGGATGGTGAAAAGAGATGCTCCATTATCAGCTCTGTCTGGTCAGGCTATGTCTTCAGCACAGAAATTAGCTGTAAATGACACTTCAGGCCCCAAACCCAAGATGGGTACCCTTTCCTGGGGAGGGGCTGGAACTCATGGCAAAGGTTATTCCCCCCATCTCTCCTGAGGTGACTTTTGGCACCTCGCTGCTTTTCTTCCACACTCTTCAGGTGTAAGAATGGATACACATTTATCTTCAGCCAGGATCTAAAAAACCTTAATAGGAGTATGAACAGAAACATACTAAGCAAATTTTCTATAATAACATTAAAGAATATATAGCTTTTTTCTGATATTCAGTGAATATTTAATAACCTCGCAGACTTGGAAAAATTGCTTATAAAAACATTCAAAATTTGAAACATACATTTTAATGTTTCTAAAATTGTGCACTTTGCAGTAGGCATAATTTACATTACTTTTATTCATAGTTATTTTGTTGTAAATAAAATATTTTATTTCCTTCCTCATTTTTCCTAAGGCATAATGGGATTGCAGTGGGCCAAACACCTTGGGAATTCAGTAAAGGTTACTATTAATGATTTTAATGAAAATTCTGTGACGATGATTCAGGAAAATTGCCATTTAAACAAAATGAAAGTGATGTTGGACAGTAAAGAAGAGGATGAGTGTGACGAAACTCTTGAAGAAGGAGAGGAAAATGTTGGTGCTATTGAAGTGACCAAAATGGATGCCAACGTACTAATGCACTTGAGATCATTTGATTTTATGTAAGATAAAAATACATTGTACTTGTTCCCTTCCTACTATTTATAGTTCTTTTACTGCTATTGATGTTGGATAATTGAGAAATTTTTCTATATTAGCTTAAGAAAAGAGAAGTAGCATTACATAATGCAGTGAATAAAGAGCTGGCCTGGGTCAGAGATTAAATTTCATTTCTGACATCTCCAGACTGTGTGCCCCCAGGCAAATTACTTAATGTCTCAGTGCCCTGGGCAATTCTCCAAGAATCTTAAATTGCAGAACAGTTACCTATTTCAATCCTTATAGGGACATTCTTCACTGGCAGATCCCTAAGCCAATTAAATTAGAGGTTAAAAAAAAAAAGAGCTTTAAGAAAAAGGATCAATAACTCATTTTATAGCTCCAGGCTTTGTAGTTGGTTCCCTAAGCTAATTTCACTTTGTGTTTGTTTCTGATATGAGTTTTCTCAAATTATCCACTTGATTGTCATGTACTATTAAAGATGATCTCCATATTGGACTTTGATGTATAAAATATTTTTAAATCCATAAAACATAAAATCTGATAGGAGCATCTCTCCTTCAACCTCTCACATGACTGAATGTGTATCTTTTGCCAGAATTTTTATGATAAGCTAACTAGAAGTTTTGTGATTATTAATGCATTTTTAAATACCTGTTTTGTGATTTTAGACACTTGGACCCTTTTGGAACATCAGTCAACTATCTAGATTCTGCCTTCAGAAATGTTAGGAATCTTGGAATTGTATCTGTAACTTCAACAGACATCAGTTCTTTATATGCAAAGGCTTTGCATGTGGCCCGGCGTCATTATGGTTGTAACATTGTCCGAACTGAATACTACAAGGAACTAGCCGCCAGGATTGTTGTGGCTGCAGTGGCAAGGTACTGATTTATAAACATCAGAGGTAGCAGTATTCTAGTATCTCACAAAATGATGTACAGCAGGGTTTACTGTCTAGTTTACACAGTAACCATGCAGTATAAATTAATTTCTGAGATTTGATTTCATGTTGATTTTTGTGTTTGTTTTATGTGGTTATTTCTAATCATAGAGAGTTTTATAAAAAAGACTTATTGCCTTAAAAGGCAAAAAACCTGTGCTTATAAGTATAGATTATTGTCATGCAAATACCTTTTAAAGCTTCTGAAAAGAAAATTGAAGATGTGGAGAGTTAGAGATAAAAGATAACTTCAAAACAATATATCTCATTATAGAAGATAGGAAGGGATAAAAAATGTAGGACAGAAGTAACAGGAAAAGCAAACATTTTATCCAAGGTTAAGGAGAAAGCTTATTAAATTATTTTATGTCTGTATTATTTTGTTTCTCCTTTATTTAATTGGTTTGGTTCAAGCAAAGATTTTTCATTCAGCTGAGAAGTGGAGGACTTTATTCACTCAGTATTTATCAAGCACCCATCATGTGCAAATTGCCAGAGAAGGTGCCTGACCGAAGAAATAGAAGACCCTATGGCCTTTGGGGCACTTATCCTGGTCTAAGGAGACAAAATATACTGAATATTTCCAAGGAAACATCCACAGATGTTAAGTTAGTATGTGCAAAGTAAACTAATACTGCAGGCCAGCAGTAAGGCAATGTCCAATCAGATTCAGGTGAATTAAATCAAAGAAGACTTGGTGAAGATAAATGGGTTTTGTAGTGGATATAAATTAGGACAGAAGAAAAAGGGAAAAGTCTCTTCTTCATCCCATATAGTCAATCACTTGTCAAGTCCTATTGAGATTCAATATCCAGAAAATCTGTCAAATCCATTAATTTTTACCCTAGTATAAACTCATTACCACCAATTTAAATTATGATATGATATAATTGACTTGGCTGCATCTACCTTCTCCAGTATTTTCTTATTGTTGTCAAACTAATATTCCTCATGTGTAGATCTGGTCATAATATTCCTCTGCTCAAAGACTTTCAATACTGCTTAAAATCCACTCCTTAGTTTACCCTTAGCAAGGCCCTCCACAATCCAATACCCACTCCATTCTTATAGTCTTATCTCATGCCCTCCATGCTCTGCTAAAACTGGGTGATTTGTTGTCTCCATCCATGTCTCCACCTTGTTGCCCTTCTGTACATTTAGTCATGCCATTCCCTGTTACTCAGATGCCTTACCATCATCCATCTGGATCTGATCCTTCCATGGAGAGATCAGTGTGGCCTTCTCCATAAAAATTTCCAACCTTTTTTCCCTCAGGCCTCATAAAGTTCTTGGTTTGTACCAATTTTTACACTGAAATATTAATTTATGTCATAGTTACTCATATGTCATACTGTGAATACTAGGAAGATGTTGTCTTTATATCTCTCCCCAAGCACTTAGCACCTATTGTTGTTGTTATTCAGTCATTCATTGTGGCCGACTCTTTGGACCCCATGGACCATGGCAGTCCAAGGGGTTGCCTTGGCAAGGATGCTAGAGTGGTTTGCCATTTCCTTCTTCCATGGAACCAGTGGGTCCTTTTGTCAGGCAATCAGAGGTTAGTTGACTTACCCAGGGTCACATAGCTAGGAAATATCTGAGACTAGATAAGAATTCAGTTCCTGGCACCAGACCCAACACTCTACTAAGCCACCTAGCTGCCTCCTAGGAATACAGAGGTTAGGTGACTTACCTAAGGTCACACAGCTGGGAAGTGTCTGAGGCTGGATGTAAACTTAGGTCCTGACTCTAGATCCAGTGCTCTTAACTACTAAGGTACAGCTGCCTCTATACCTAACTTAAAGTAATTGCTTAATAAATATTTATATACAAATTACTAGAGGAAAAAATCCTAAGTAAGGAAATTTCATACACGGAATCAAAACAGACAAGCAGACTAGTAGGTAATGGATTAGAAAGGTATGGCAGGGCAAGGTATAGAGCAGGGATGGTGGCAAGTGAGAGGGGGTACAAGAAGTACCTGTCAGCAGAGCAGGGAATGGAGGGTAGCTCTGATCCCTACCTTGCCTTCCAAGCAACCTCATGTTTTAAACTAGAGAAAAGTAATAGTAAAAGTTCTATTTGCAAAGCATTTTTTGATAAGAATTGAATTCTCTTTCTTCTCAATCTGAACTGTCCAAATTAGCTATTATCCAAGAAGTGAAACTGTAGCTGATCTCCAAAAGCAGCTTTTCCTCTTCCTCATTCCTACAGAGCCGCAACTCGTTGTAATAAAGGTATAGAAGTGTTGTTTGCAGTAGCCCTGGAACATTTTGTCCTTGTGGTTGTGAGAGTGTTGAGGGGTCCTACCCCAGCTGACGAAACAGCAAAGAAAATTCGATATCTGATCCACTGTCAGTGGTGTGAAGAGAGGATTTTTCAGAAGGATGGTAATATGGTGGAAGGTAAATAAGACTTTTAATTTCCCATTTATTTCCAATCTGATCTGTAAATAAGGTCTAAATATATCATTAACTTATACATATTATTGAGATTTGAAATGGACACTTGACTCGTTTTGTTTCCCATGTTAGAACTCCCAAAAATTTCACATGAATTTATTAAAGTGGCAATTATAAAAATATCTGCTTTCTAGCCCAAGCCTTTCCCTAATAACTGCTTACGTAGCATTTTCATTGACTGTCTCCCATACGTAGAATTCTCTCCCTCACCTCTTCCCCCTGACTTCCCTGGCTTCTTTCAAGTTCAGCTATAATCCCACCTTCTGCTGCAGGAAGTCTCCATAATCTTAGTGCATTTTTCCTGAATTTATCCCAGATTATCCTGTCTGTATCTTATTTGTACATAGTTGTTTGCTCTGACATCATCTCCTGTTAAACTATGAGCAGAGACTGTTTTTTGCCTGTCTTTGTAGTCCCACCTCTTAGCACAGTGCCTGGCACAAAGCAGGCACTTAAATATCAGTTGACTGACTTCATAGTTTGAAAAGAACTTTTACTCTTTTGGTCATGGTAGCTTTATCTTCATTTTACTCATGAGCAAGCAAAGATTGAGAGAAGTTAAGTAATTGTGCCCAAGTCATCCAGCTAAGGAGTAGAACCCAGGTCTTCTAATACCAGTTCAGTGTTCTTTCCACCAAACCTTACCATGTCTTCAACCTCACCACTTTAAGTAAAAAAGGTCAGATTACTTTTCTGCCAAAACCATGTCTAGTCTCAGAATCATAAATCTCTAATAGCCAGGAGGAACCTCAGATGCCATGTAAATGAACACTAATTTCTAGTGATTCATTTTCAGAGGCATCATTGTCCTTCCAGTCTCCCAGGTCCATACCCTTGGTCTGGTCCTAGATATCGCACTCTCCATCGTCCACACCCCTACATATCTGGTCCCTTGCCAGATCTTATCATTTCTCTCTTCACATCTGTCCCCCTTTCTCCACTCACACAGCCATTAGTTTGTCTCTCATCACATCTTACCTGGGAGATTGCAGCACCTTCTTCCAGTCCATCCCACACTGCTCTAAGGTGATTGGCCACATCACTCCTCAATGGAGCTATTTAAATCCCTACACAGCTTGGCCACAACCCATCTTTCCAACCTCATTGGACACTATTTATCATCCCCCATACTATGGACCCTTCAAACTGGCCTTCCCTCTGTTCCTGCCTTGCCACACGCTTTCTCCTGTCTCCTTGCCTTTGTGTTTGCCAGAATGAGCTCTCTTCCCCGCCTCATGAGGCCATTTCTCTAAGATGCTGCTTAAGCATTACCTTTGGCATGAAGCCTTCCTGAGCCTCAACCCCTGGAGAACAACCACAACAACAACAAAATCTAACACTTCTATGATTCTTTAAATTGTACAAAGTACTTTGTATGTATTCTCTCATTTGAATCCTCCTAGCAGCCCTGTTAGGAAAATGTTGTCCTGAAATCATCTTATGGGTAAAAATTCTGAGATTAAAAGAGTTTAAGTCAATCAGTTAGCCAACTTTGATTAAGCAGCCTCTCTATACAGTAGGGCACTGTGCTAAGCACTGGGAATGGAGAAGAACAAAAAGGCAATTGTTGCTAACAGTCCAACGAGGAGACTACCTGCAAATAAAATATAGATAAGAGATAACTGGAGGTAATGAACAGAGCAAAAATATTAGAATTAAGGGGAACCAGGGAATGATCTCTTATGAAAAAGTGAGATTTTCACTGGAACTTCAAGGAAGCCATGGAGCGGATATGAGGAAGAACAAGATTCTAGGAATGGGAGACAGCCAGTGAAAATGGACAAAGTCCAGAAGTAGATTGTCTTGTCCAGGGAACAGCAAAGACACCAGTGTCACTCATTCTCTGAGTACATGGGGGCAAATAAGTAAGGTATAAGAAGACTAGAAAGGTAAGAAGGGTCCAAATCATCAAGTGCTTTAAAAGCCAAACAGGATTTTATATTTGAACCCATAAGTGATAGGAAGTTTAATGAATAGGGGAGTGACATGGTTAGATCTGCACTTTAGGAAGATGAGTTTGACAATTCATTTGGAGGATAGACTGGAGTGGGGAGACACCTGAAGCAGGCAGATCCACTAGCAACCTACTGCAATAGGCCCAGGAGTGAGTAATGCTTGCCCACATGAGGGTGGCGATAGTGTCAGAAGAGAGAAGGGAGCATATCAGAGATTTGGCCAGATTGGATATGGAAGGTGAGAGAGTAAGGATTCAAAGATGACCTAGATTATGAACCTAAGTGACTGGTAACATGGTGGTACCCTTGAAAGAAATAAGAAAGTTTTAAAGAATTGGCCCAGTCGAATAGCTAGTAAGTATCTTGGGCAAAATTTGAATTCATTTCCAGCAAGGGGCACTGGCTATAGCATACTATCAGACTCAGTTGTTGTGATCAAATGGTTATAAAGAATAGAGAAGGGTTAGGCCACTTGAAAATACAAGGGATATAAATACAAAAGGTATAAATAAAAATTTAAGATTACTACCTGATAAGAAAATCATATTCTTTTCCTTCTTCTCCTTCAAGTGCTATCACTTCCCTTGGGCCAATAGCCCCACAACTTCTAACATTATATAGCTGCTGTTGGCCTAGAACTAGGAAAACTTAAGAGTAGGATTATGAAGACAAGCATGGTTTTAGAGGGTAGGAGAGAAAAATGGACCTATGTGCCCAGGCATTTGGGGAGGAGTTAAAAGTGTCTTATATGAAATAGCTCTCTGGGGGCTTTGGCTCTTCTAGAGTAGATTGGAAGGTGCTAAATCAACTGCCAATTTACTATGGATCCCCAGGGTAGCCTTAAAACCAGTATACAATTTCTTAATCCTCAGAACTAGAGATGACCTAAGATGATGACAGACCTCCTACAGTTTTCTAACCCAAATTAATACTCTCCAGCATTGAAATTAATCCAGTATTGAATTAGTTTCTCTAAAAACTTCTCTCAGATAGAATGTAGGTGTTGGTTTTGAGCAGGCAGTTCATAGTTTTGTTTTGGATCCTCTAGGTCCTGGCAAAAGCTTTTCTCATTCTAGTAGAGTGCATTTTAATTTACATTATACTAATCCCCCAAATGATAAATGGGCAAAAGTCATAACAGACAATTTTCAGATGAAGAAATCAAAAACATATATAGGTATATGGAAAAAATTCTCTAAATCACTACTTACTAGAGAAATGCAAACCAAAACACCTCACGTCCATCAGACTGGCTAAATAAAAGAGCAAAGTGACAAATGCTGAAGGAGATATGGAAAAATAGGGATACTGATGCACTATTGGTGGAACTGTGAACTGATCCAACCATTTTAGTGAGCGATTTGGAATTATACCCAGAGAGTTATAAAACTGTGTGATCCAAGGAGATCAGAGAAAAGGGGAAAGAACCCATATGTTCCAAAATATTCATAGCAGTTCTCTTTGTGGTGGCAAAGATTTGGAAATTGAGGGGATGTTCAATCAGTTGGGAAATAGCTGAAAAAATTGTGGAATATGATTGTGGTGGAATACTACCGTGCTATAAGAAACAATGAGAAGACCAATTCAAAAAAATTTGAAAAAAACTACCCAAGATAATAAACAGTGAAATGAGTAGAACCAGGAGAACATTATACACAGCCACAGAATTAATGCTGGAAGAATAACCTTGAAAGTTACCTCCAGAAGGTAAACAGAAAAGTGAAACATGAAAGACTTAATTTATATGAATGTGTTAGTCTCCTAAACTATATCTTCTGTGATATGGGCAGGGTGGAGGAGAGCCTGAGATACTTGTGGATGGCATTTATTATGTAAATGAAAAAGAATAAACCAGACATATAGGATGTTGGCGATTTCATTTGTGTGCAATCTTCTTTTTCTTTGTATCTGGAAATGCTTGTTTTGTTTGGTTTTATAAAATTTAGCATCAGTTTTTTTAACATATACTCAATACTCCAATGGCCAGGGTGGAGGATGGGGAGGATTCCTTTGATTTCTCATATCCTGTACCTCTTTTTCATCTTCTTTCTACAGAAAACCCTTATAGACAACTGCCGTGTGACTGCCATGGAAGCATGCCTGGAAAGACAGCAATAGAACTTGGTCCTTTATGGTATGTACCTGAGAATGAAATAATAGACCCAATTGCTCTTAATAGCCAAGATCTAATTCTTAGGGATAGGGGCAGACATAAATCTAAAAAAATTTTAAAGACTATTAAATATGGCCACCATTTTCTTTATACTTCAACTCTCCTCTCTTGAACATATCTAGCTGCTATCAGTGTTAAATAAGAGTACAAGAAGAAAATAGCCTAGATGAGTGCCTAGGGCAGCTAAGGTTGCAGTAGGATAGGGTCTGGACTCAGGAAGTCCAGAGGTCAAATGCTTCCTCAGACACTTACTAGCTGTGTGATCCTGGCTGAGTCACTTAACCTCTGCCTCAATTTCCTCATCTGTAAAATGGAGGTAATAACACCTACCTCACTGGATTGTTTTGAGCATCCAATTGGATAATAATTATCAAGTGCTTAGCACACAATGTCTGGCATGTAGTAAGTGTTACATAAATGTTCTGTATTATCATTATTATTAGAATTCAGGAACAAGAGAATTAGTCTCTTAAGTTGGCTCTATATGCTTGGCAGAAGCTTTTAAAAACATATAATTATAAAACTAAAATGTACTTTTTAAAGGTTTCTCTTTCACCTCTGACACAGCAGCAGTTTTAGTGGACTTCACAACACAAGGAGAGGTGAAATGTGTGCCACATGCTATAGTAGAAATTCCCCCCAGCCCAGAAGTCTGGAGACCTCTGTTCTGTGCTCTCTCCCCATGACTTAGTAGGACCATCCCGCCCAGCAAGACACTTATTTTTTCTGGTTTTTACCTGCAAAGTCAGGTTGAAGATTAATCAGTTTTATACATATAACCTATAGCAGATCACTTGCCATCTTGGGAAGGGAGAGAGAGAACTTGGAGTGCAAAATGTCAGAAAACATGCTAAAAACTATTTATCCATGTTAATGGGAGGGTATTACTGAGGGGAAAAAAAGAGTAAGACAGTTTTTAAAGTATCTTCTACCACTAACATTTAGGAGAGAGCATCATCTGGTGCAGAGAGGATGAAGCTAGACTCCAGAGAGGCCTCAGTTCAAATTCCACCTCTTGAGTGTGTCATTCATTTGTTGGCCTCAGATTCATGTTTATGAGCCTACCCTCTAGACTTTTAGAAAAGATCATATGAGAAAGCATGGAAGATAGTATGGATGGAATGGAGGAAAAACTCTGGCAGAGGAGCCTGGCTCCTCATCTTGCTCATGCCACCGATTCCCTGTGTGTCAGATATTCTTCACCTCATTGAGCTTCAGTTTCTTCATTGGTTAACAGATCAGACTCTTAAACTTAATGCTTATTGTTCCCAGTTATCCCTCTTGATCTGAATAACAAAATTAAAAGTCTTCTGTGCTTTCAAATACTTGAATATCACTGTCACATATTCTCCAATCTTCTCTCTAGGTTAAATCACCATAAAAGACAGCATTGTACAGAGAAAAGGCTTAAGGTCTGAAATCTGATGACCTGGATTGAAATCCTAGCTCTACCTCTAATTACCTATCTGGTCTTGTACTAGTCACACTGGCCTGATGTTCCACATCTTTGTCATCTAAATATTACAGGGGTTGTAGTAGATGACCTAAATTCCCTTTGGGCTCCATATGATCCTATAATCCTTTCAAATATTCCTTTTATGCCGTGGTTTTATAAGGCCCCTCACCATTATTCTAATCACTCAACTCCCTCTATGTTCGTACTTGTCAATATCATTCCCTATTCTGGATTTGGTCTGATTGGAGCAGAGTACAATAAGACAGTAACCTAAGTGATATTGAATATTTTATTCTTATGAATGTAACCTAAAATCTTTTTTAACTTTTGCAGCTGCCATGTCACACTTTTGACTCACTGATTTTACAGTCCATTAAAAACTCCAATGTCTTGTTCACATGAATTGTTGTATAGTCATCCAATACTCCAATACATTAAGCATCTGAATTTATTTTTTCAAACATAAGTAGTTTATTATTTTTAATTATATAACTTTTTAGGACCAACACAGAACAGTAATGCCTCCTTCCAAGTTACTTCCATTTACTTTACATTTATTGCCATTTATGGTATACTCTTATTTTCAGATGTATTGTAAAGCATTTTTTCATTTAGAATAATCTCTAAAGGGAGAGACTCTTATATTTCTTTGAGTCTCCAGCATTCACAGGAAGGCTGCTTTACACACTGCAGAAACAAGAGATTTCTTTTTCCTGACTAATCCTAATATAGGTTTATTATTAAGCACTTGAACTAAGATCATAAAAAAGACTATAGCCCAGATTCATAACAAGCAAATTTCAAATTGAATAATAAATTCTGCCTATTGAATATTAGCACTCCCAGTATCATGTAATTTGGTCAGTGATTAAATAATAGAGTTCTTTTCCTTTAAAAACTATATGCATTTCTCAAGCTCAGTGTTCATTTTATTTTCTTTATTTGTCCAGGTCAGGTTCCCTCTTTAATACCGGCTTTCTCCGAAGAATGCTATTTGAAGCAGTTCAGCATGGTTTAGACGACATTCAGCCCCTAATAAAGACTTTAATCTGTGAAGCAGAGTGCACCACTCTAAAACAGTTTTCAATTCATGCACCTACAAGTCTCAATAAGCAAGGTGACTAAGGAAATTACGTAGCACTCACCAAAAATATTTTATCTTTATTGGAATCTGCATTAGTTTTATAATGAAGCAATTAGCTCTTATGCTTTCAACCAAGACTCCTTTTTCAGAATGATTAGAGGGGAAATTTTTACAGTTATCAGAAACAACTACATACATTAGCAAATATGAATTCTCAAAGGAAGTGGATAATTCTCTACAGCAGTGGTCTGCATATTGACTTTAGAAATCACATGCTTGGGGCAGCTGGGTAGCTCAGTGGAGTGAGAGTCAGGCCTAGAGACAGGGGGTCCTAGGTTCAAATCCGGCCTCAGCCACTTCCCAGCTGTGTGACCCTGGGCAAGTCACTTGACCCCCATTGCCCACCCTTACCAATCTTCCACATATGAGACAATACACCGAAGTACAAGGGTTTAAAAAAAAATCACATGCTAACATTATCAATGTTCTATTGTTTTTTATTTATTTTGTTAAATGTTTCCGAATTACATTTTAATATGGTCAGGCCATACTCCAAACTACATATTTGGCACTGCTGGTCTACAATAATGAAAAATACCTAAATTTACAAAATAAGAGATTTTAACAATCCCAGAAGGAAAAATTAAGCAACACATAAATAAACATCTGAAGAAAAAAAAATTCCTGGTTCCCTTGGATTTACAAATGAATGCTATTAAATGTTTAAAGAACAATTAATTCTTTTGAAAATTCCTTTGAAAAATGTAGGACCAAGTAACTCTTTGTTTCAAGTCACAGTGTTGGCTAAAGATCACAATATGCATCAAATAATTTGTGTTAGTGCCTAATCGGAGGAACAAAACAAGGATAGCTTTAGTTGATGGATTATTCTAAAGTAGAAGTTAAACGCTCTTTGTTATTTAATTAACCTCACTCCCCCACCTGTAGAAAAATGATTGTTATGGGTCATGAGAGCAATCTGCAAATTTCTATAGGATCTTTTGGGTCTTATCCAAGTAACTCTAAAAAATCGTCATGTTATATTATGGCTAGCCCTTGATTAAGAGGAGGGACTGTTATCCTTTTCTTCCTTCTATATATTCAAAAGTAATTCGTCTTAAAAAATCGGGTTGGGAAGTGGGGAGCCAACATCAGTGATTTCATATTTAATAGAATTTTTGTTGTCACTATCATTTTAAAAATAAATATTTCATTCCCGTTTGTTCTTTATCTTTTAGAGGAATGTGGTGTAGTTATTAAAACTCCAGATACTGGAACAGATTATTATGTTGTGCATGGTATGTATTTTTATTTATCATAAAAGAAAAAAATATAGCAAAAGCTTGTTTATCCCACATTCTGCTCATCGATAGTATCTTACTAGCAACTATATACTTATCTAGCCTAATAATATTTGGATGTATCTAAAAAGCCTTGATTGTTTAGCATCTAGTTGGAAGGAGAAACATAAAATAGTCAACATGTATGGAGTAGCGATAATTAACCTCCAGGAAACTTTGCATTTGTTTCATGTTTATCATTTTAGCTCTGTGTGGAAAGGCAAGTCTCAGCCCCCATTTTGCTTTTGAGGAAACTGAGGATTAGAAGTTCAGTGATTTGCTCAAAGAGCTTGGGGAGTTAAACTACAATATCCAACCTCAACACAAGTCTTTTGATTCTTGAGTCCAACAATTTATATAATGATAATATAGTATATTATTAGTGTATCCTTAAGAATTTTTTTCTTATTAGAGTAAATTTAAAACAGGCTTTAGTTGGCACAGCACAACTCCCTATTTCTTGTTTAAGACACTGTACTGCACAAGATCTTCTATAAACAGGCTGTCCTATAGAACTTTGAAGAAAGTAGACCAACGTTTCTATGTTTCAGGAAAGAGGAAAAGTAATGAAATATGTAGAAATGCCACCAAAAAACAAAAGGCGGATGTTAACGCGGAGCACCCTCCCTTCTACTACAACATCCACAGACACAGTATCAAAGGAATGAACATGCCCAAGTAAGGGAGGGAGGGGGGCAGAAGGGGCGGGGCAGAGGGGCGGGGCCAGGCATCCCGGAGGATTCTGGGGCACTGAGGCTCTTTTTTTCTCTCTGGCAGGTTAAACAAGTTCCTGCAGTACCTTTCCCAAGCGGGCTTCCGTGTGAGCCGCACCCATTTTGACCCCATGGGTGTGCGGACCGACGCACCCCTGAGCCAATTCAAGGCCATCCTGGCCAAGTACAGCACGCCCACCTATGGCGGGGCGCAGTCAGAGGGCCACGTGCCTTCAGCAGCTGACGAGGCTGGGGCAGACTCCGTTCCCATGGCCGTGGACGGTGAAGCGGAAGGGGCGGCTGGGCTGGACAGACCCGGGGAGGAGAGCTCAGCCCCAGATGACCAGGCCAACACTTGGAGAGCGCCTGTTCTGTGATCCCCGGATGCGGCAAATACAAAGGAGCGCGCCTGTTTTTATATGGAAACCTGGGCAGTTTCTACCTTTTTAAGTTGGTTGGGAGAGCTATGCTTTGAAACTTTCTTATTCTAAAGGAGACAGTTTCAGAATTTTACAGATGTTTCATGATGCAGATTGTGTGGTACTGCCATGACCCCCGGCTACTTTGCCGGTGGCTTAAAATACACTGGATTGCTTGTTACCCCAGTCTATTCACGTTTGTGGTCAACAAACCTTTTATAGGGCGGATGGAGGGAACCCCAAGCCTGGACGCATGACCCTGACCCAGAGCTTACAGGCATTCCTTCTGGGCCTACAGTGGAGGAGCTCAAATACGGGCCCTGCTCCTGGGCCTATCACTCACTGGCCAGTCAGACGGCTTCTTTGTGCCAAAGGCAGAAATGACAGGCATTTTATGAGGGAGAGGGATGAGTGCAACAATTTCTACTTATGCAATTGAGGCTTTTTTATTATTATTATTATGTAATACATCAGGTACCAGACTTATTAGACACAGTAAGAGACCAACAAGTGAATGATCTCATTGCCTTAGGCACTGCATAAACACTCATTAATCTGGTTGACTACCTTTCAAAAGAAAAAATATGTAATCTTATGAAGTGATTTTTTTCAGTGTTAAACATTATATAAAAAGCATTTTATATAAGCATCAGAGTGTAAAAAGACTAACATTAAGGGTTCAGTTCAATTCATTGGATGAAGAGCCAGACCTGGAGACAGGGGTCCTGAGTTCTAATGTGGCCTCGGATACCTTCTAGCTATGTGACCCTGGACAAGTCACTCAACCCCAGTTGCTTAGCCCACATTTCTCTTCTGCCTTGGAATCAATACTTAGTATTGATTCTAAGGGATAAGGTAAGAGGTTTTTGTTTTTCTTTTAAAGACTAAAAGTAGTTTTAGAAATTTGGATTTGTTTTTTAATTTTTCTATTTCCTCTCATTTGAAGATTTTTTTTGGAACAAAAAAATTTGGAATATGTTTTTCTGCTCTTTTATCCTTTCAAATGATTGCATTACTTTTAAGAAAATATTAGCATTTTGCTTTTGAAAGAGCTTTTTAGGACTCTTAAGATTTAAGTAACATCATAAGTTGTTCCAAAACTAGAAGCCTCTTCCCCCTTTATTGAAGGTTATTAAGCTATTTTTCCACCAACTTTTTGTACACTCTCCAAAGTCCTAGAGCTTGCTTTTAAGAGAAGCATTTTGGAGAGGGAAGAGGCCAGTGTGTGATTTCACTGGTGTGGGAAACTGTTGATGAGAAAACTCCCTCTACCAATACAGACCTACAGTTGTTCTTAGAGTTCCCTTTGGCACTGAAGAGTTAAATGACTGGCCCAGGGTCACATAGCTGGTATGTGTCAGTGGCCAAACTTGAACCCTGTGTTCTAGCCACTAAGCCACCCTCTCATAAAAGCAGCTAAATAAGTTAATGGTTATTCCTTAATTTCAATCCATTGACATTTCAAAAAGGACTGGGTACTTGGACTTAGCATATTTTCAATGCATTGTTGTTCTCTGATTTCTCAAAGTTGTTATGCTTAATGAACAAATCATTCACTATGCAAAAGTCATTCCCATAGTTCATTATCATTTTGCAAGCCCAGGTTTTCTCCTGAAGCATTAGCTTCAGTTTATATCTACGATGTAGTGGCCTTCAAATGAAAATAAATGGTTACAGAATATCTTGACAGTTCCTTGAAGCTTACTTGTTACAGGAAATAAGTAGTCCAGTCAGCGATGGCCGGAAAAAAGTCTATTGATTTGTATAAAACCTAGCATACAACTATCATTTAAATACCTGGTTCTGATGCTTCATGGTATAGCATTCCTGGAGAACTTTCATGAACATTCATGATGTCTAGAGCTATCAGTGAATACCAAGCCTTATCCTCTGGGCTCCATGTCCCCTTTTAATGTTTTTTAGACCCTCCCACTATGATGTCCTTCACTGTCCAGCTCAAATGTACCTTTCTCCAAAACAGCTTCTTCACCCACAGGTAAAATTCCACTCTCAACTATGATACTGTCAAGTCTTCAGCTCTTAAAACCTTAACTCTCTGTACTCCCTATTCTTTCCTATCCAAATTAGCCACCAAGCTTGGTCACAACCTCCTTCATATTTGGAGCATTTACATTTTACTGAATTTCAAGATTAGAGGAGAACTAAGCAACTATCTAGCCCAATCTATATGCAAAAAAGGACCCTTTCTACAACATATCCAGCAAGTTGCCAAAAGACCTCTGAAGCAAAGGCCCCCAGGGCTCCCAAGATACTTGAGGATAATATTCTTAGGATGTCCTCCCTTACATCAACCCTGAATTGGCCTCATCGATGCCCACCCTTTTCATTCCTAATTGTGTGTGCCCTCAAGAATCAGTAAGAACAACTCTTAAACTCTTCCACACTGGATTCCATACACTAATAATAATCCTAATAAAAGCCCCAATTCCTTCATTTTGTATGTGGTGTGGAATTGCAGTCCTTCATCCTGGTTGCTCTCCTAGGATTGTACTCTAGTTTATCAATACCTTTCCTAAGATGTGCTCAGAACTGAGCACGGTATTTCAGATGGATTCTGACCAGGGCCAAGCATAGACCTGGATTATCTCATTTCTAAAAGTTATGCCTCTTGATGCATCCTAAGATCAAATTGACTTTTTTAACTGCTTTATTACAATGATTCATCAAATTTTCAGGCCACCAAAGCCCTCAGATCTTTTTCAAATCAACTTCTGATCCATTTTTGGAACCTATCTATTTTATCACTTTAGATTTATTCTTCAGGTTTAGCTTGGAGAGGCAGTGTCAAATAGTGTATCAAATTAGAGGTCCTCATTGCCTCTCCCTTCTAGTGATCTTATCCAGTTGGGCCTACTGTTCTGGACTGTCATCCTTTTGAATTTTGTGTCTGGAATTAGATTTCTTGCAGTTATCTCATCTGAGAATGCCTTTCAAGTTACTGACCTTTCCTTTTATGATAATAAGGATTAAACCTACCCTGCCCATTTTTAGATTTAATCACCAAAAGTGTAAACACCACCACTTAATTCTCAAGTGGGGAGGTCTGTAACATATGTGTGTAAGAGTGGGTGATGAAAAAAATAAAATCAATAATAACAAAAAAAGAGTGGGTGATGAATCAAAATTGACTAACTGCCCCCTGGGCAGTCCTAAGCAAAGCATCTGTTGTAATTGGACACATAAACTAGAAGGAAGGCACAGGAATTGATGCAAAAGAAGCACTTTTAAAAGGGAATGACAACTTCCTGTGAGTCAGTTCTGCTCTTCTCTTCAGCCTGGAACTGACAACAAATGTCCCTTCATCCTCAATATTTTCCTCTTTCCTTCCATCTTCTAATAATCAACAAAACCTGGCTTCTTCCCAACTCTTGACAATTTTGCTGTGGTACCCTCCCCAGTACTGGCTACATTTTCTCTCTTGCCCTTCCCTTTTCAGGCTGAAACAGTTCTCTCCTTCCTGGGGATTCTCCTTCAAATACCCTAACCACTGAGTTTCTCAACCTACTCAGTTCCTACTGTTCTCTATCTCAGGCACATAAAAGGTCTTGCCATCATTCCCAAATGCATCACCTCCATATTCAAGAATTCTGAAATCCCTCCCCTTATCTGGCCATAATCTATTGACTTTCCATCTCTCCTTCTGCCTTTTCTTACTAAACCCTTCTCTTTTTGTCCACACCATAAGCTCCAATCCCTTGACCAACTCTTCAGTTCTCTCCCAGGCATTCACTACTACACTTAGCTGTTCTCCTCTTTCCCCTGTCTTGACCTGCTGGTAAAGCATTTCAACTCTTACACTGCCTCTTCTGTTGAGTCCCTGGCCTCCTTATAATATACCGATTGTTCTCTGTAAAAACTCAGCCTTCCAGCTGTGTGACCCTGGGCAAGTCACTTGACCCCCATTGCCCACCCTTCCCACTCTTCCACTTAGGAGCCAATACACAGAAGTTAAGGGTTTAAAAATGTAAAAAAAAAAAAAAAAAAAAAAAAAAAAAGCCTTAAATTGCTCCCACCATCTACCACCTTGTTCTATGCTGTTGAACAAAAGTGGAGAAAATCATGACCATTCTAACTGGGTCCATTCACAGCTACTAGGCAATCCTACACCTTATCGCCCTACCACTGCCCTTATCAACCTACTATCCCAGCCTCCACAGTGGCTCTTCCAATCTTTCCTCAAACTCCCTGTAAATCTCTGATACCTAAACCCTTTCAGCTGAGAACTTTGCTTCATTTTTCAGGGGGAAAAAATGGCCATGTCATGAGTTCCCTCTTCTACTTTCTTCCTCATCTGCTATCAACCCCATATGCTTTCTGCCATTATCTCACCCTTCACCCTTATCTTGCATGAAGTGACCACTTTCCTCCTTACCAATGCAAACTCCCTTCCACCTGCACTAGCAATCCCAATTCCATCCCATCTCCTCCAACGGATCGCCCCTCTATCCCCCACCACCACCACTCATCACTTACCTTCAGCTTCTGTCTCCTGGCCCCTTCTCTATCCCTCTAAAAAATGTCCATATCTCCTCTTCCTCATCCAGATGGGAAGGTCTAAAAAACCTTCACCTGATTCTTCCATCACCACTATTGTCCTATCTATCTCTTCTGCCCTTTGTAGCTAAATTTCTTGAGGCCATCTACAATAGATGGCTCTGCTCTCACTTCAAAACTCCTTGCAATCTGAATTCTGACTTCATCATTCCACCTAAACTGACTTCTCCAAAGTTGCCAGTGGCATCCACTGGTCTTTCCTCAATCCTTATATTATAAGAAATGCTTATTGCCTGACTGACTGCTTGAACTTATAATGACTATTCTTTGGGTCTGACCATGCAGCCACTAATTAAATCATGTAGCCATCTAATTAAACTATTATTTAACCCATATCTCCATCTTTTCCATAAGAAAGGCATAAGATCTGATTAAATGTTTTGATAAGTTTAGGTAAACCATCTATATCATTTCCCTGAAATATTGGCTTGTAAATATTGTCAAAAAGGGAAAATAAAGTTAATGTAGACCAATTCTTGATGAAATTATACAGGCTCTTTGTGATCACATTCTTTACTAGATGTTCACTATTTTTTCATCAATAATGTCCTTGAATTTTGCCAAAAGTTTTAAATCAAGCTCATAAGCTCAGTTTTTTATTTCCACTCTTTCCTTATTTAAAAAAAAAAAAATTTAGACATTGACCTTAGAGGATCCTGAACTACTTCCATGTTTTTCCACATTCTTTCAAGTATCACTGATAGCATCTCACCAACCTTATCTGCCAGTTCTTCCAATACACCAAGGTATGGTTCATGTGAACTGGATAACTAGCTCCATCCAGGGCCCCGAGGGACACTCTTATCATCTTACTTCTTTGAAGATTCAATCTCCTATTGGCCACTTTTGTTCTTTTTTTTTCTAGGCCAGAGTTCTTTTTCCTGGTCAGGACACAAAAGGAACTTGGGAATTGAACAGCTTTATCTTCCTTATGGTTACCCCTTTTTGCTTCTACCCTGCCAGAATGGTTTATAAACTTTCATCATCCATGGCTTTCCCTCACATTTGGAATTTTGTGTGCAGTTCTGAGTACCCAATTTAGGATAGAACATTATCAGCCCTGGCAAGCAGACTCAGGTAATGCCATATGAGGCCTCCTTTAAGAAACTCAGGTATTCATGTTGAGAAGGTCCAGACAGAAAAACTAAAACTGCTTGTATTACATTGCTCTGCTACTCAGAAAGCTTCAGTGGCTTTCCATAGGGGATAGGACACAAACTGAGATTTCTGGTTCTTGATACAAGATCCTGTGCACAACCTGACCCTCCTCTGTTTTCCTGTCATTACTCTTTTACACAAATCCTGTATTCAAGGGAAAATATCATTCCTTACAACAGTAGCCAATGATATTGTTAGCCTCTCTGGCATCCTTTAAAGTTCCAAATCCCACCTTCACAAAGCCTTTTCCATCCCTTAATTCTGGTGCCTTCCCTCTTTTATTTATTTCCTATGTGACTCGTTTTCCCACATGTATAGGCTCAGAAAAGTCTTTGTTCATATTCCCTCTGCCTGAAGTTAACAGCACAGCCGCTTTCTTCCCCAACATTATGATCTACACCTTCCTTCAAGGATAAACTGATATCTTCCATCAACTTTCAGCTTTTAGAACAAGACCATACGTAACAGGCATTTTCATTTGTCCTTAGTTCTATAAAAACAACAAAAAAAATGCTCTCAAATATAAAATATAAATAAAAAATATACAAAAAATATAAAATATTTTTAAAAGTCCTCAAAATGCTACAATCTAGTTAACTGGCATTTATCCAAATAGGATTCAACTTCTGTAAATTCTACCTTCTTTGAAAATTCGGGCAGTTTATAAAATGGATGTTTAATATTTAAACCACTAAAGATTTAGTGTAGACATTAATCTCATTGTCTGTAAAATGGGGGATCGGACTAGATGATTTCTAAGGCCCTTTCCAACTCTAACTTCCATGATCCAGGGTGAAATAGTAAGAGGTTAAGAATATCAAATTGGTATCTTGCTAGGAAACAATTTCAATGTGAACTGTGGACATCCCCCCCAATTTAGTATGTTCAAACTTCTGATATGACACTATGCTTATCTTGGGATCAAAAGAGCTAAGTTGGAGTCTGTCACACAAAGGAAAGCCATATCTTTCCTTGTCTCACTAATTCTAATTTTTCCTTACTACCCAAAATCTCTCTGAAATTTGATTTATTTTAGAAGAAGATAAATGGGACTTACTGAATTAACATTTGAAGTATACTGAGACACTCTCAGAAAGGAGGGAAAGGTAGAAATAACAGAACAGACCTTACAAGTAGAACTGAGTAATCTGAAGATTTTAAAAAGTAGATAAAATGGAATATGGTTCTAATGCCCTCAAACAGCATCTAGAAGCTCTGAATTTCTATAAAAAAGTGGTCACTCATTTGGATTCCACAACTACATGGGAATGTGAAATACCTTTTGCAATCATGTCTACTTGTTTTACACATGATATTAAATCGTCAAAAGGCCATCACTTATCTCTAACTCTTCCAAACAATCTTTGGAAATGATGGCAGGGCACCTTTCTTGAATACCTTTAAGGCAAATTTTTTCTCATTTAAAAAAAGACAAATAGTCCATATATTATAATTATAGTGGGATCTTATCTTTTCTACATCTTCTGAGCAATTGTGGGACTATAAAATGTAATCTGCCATAGTATATAATTTTCAAAAGCTGCCTTTTTCCTTACACCTTCAGCAAAGAATATACAGATTATTCTGAAATTTCCTATAGATGATAAAAGTTGAACAATAGAATTCACTGATATTTTTTCTGTTAATTTCTCTTGCAACTGTTTGGTATCAAAGCATCAGATCTGGACACCAAACTTTAAATTACTTCAAAATAAACCACATGTAAATTACTTTGGGGCAGCTACATGATGCATTTGTGGTTAGAGCTCTTAGCCTGGCATCAGGAAGACCTGAATTCAAATCCTGTCTCATTTTATGAATTATGACCCTGAGCAAGTCACTTACCTCGTTTGCCTCCTTTCTTCATCTGTAAAATGAGTTTAAGTAAATGGCAAACCACTCCAGTATCTTTGCCAAGAAAACCTTAATGAAGTCACCAAGAGTCAAAAACAACTGAATAAACAAATCACTATTATACCCAAAACATCCTTATTTATCTGACTTCTAGAAGTCTTGAATTTACAACTTGTTTACAGGGCTATAGCTCTAGAATCTAGATAATGGGATTACAGATGAGCAACTAGAAAAGACTTAGGGGAGATCCAGTCCAATCCCCCTTATTTTCTAAAGATGAGGAAACCAAGGCACAGAAATGGCTTGCCTATGGCCAGAGAGGCAATTCAAATTCTGAGATTTGAACCCGGGTCTTCCCAATTCCAAGGCCAAAGGACCCCCAAAACCAATTAGTGTAAGCCTGCCATTTTGCAAATAAGGAGACTCATTCCCAAGGACACACAGGTAAAGGGGTGGGAGTTGAATTTAACTCTGAACTGTGGATGATCTTTATACAAAACTAATTGCATTCTAACTATAAAGTAATGCCTCCTTTTCCTGTCACCAGGGGAAATGGCAGCCACATAAATGAATTTTCCTAATCACTGAAGTTTCTAAAATATTCTTATGAACTGTGCCTTCTTAAACGGACTACCGTACTCCCTAACCTTCATAGTTCTCAGAATTGTGAAGAGCTGCCCCTGGGCTAACTCCGTCCTGCTTTCCCTCCCTACCGATGGAAGAAGAGGGGAGTCTGGCTTCCGTTTTGTCTGTGGTGCTTCACAGGCAGAAACGTTTAAGGCAAGACCTCCCTGAGGAAAAGATGAAAGAAGGAAATTCTTCAAGTTGGTATTCGTGTTAGGCTTCTCTCTTAAGCCAGTGAAAATTCTCCAAGGATTTCAGGCTGCAACAGAAAGTCAGAGCAGAGGAAGAGCAGAATCATTGTGTCAGACCCGGGGTGATCCTTCCCAGCTCCTCCCTGACGTCATGGGCATGCCTGCCATTGTTGGGATGCTACGGGGAAGTCAGGGTCCCTTAACTTTTTTCAGAATGGCAAACACATGCTATTCTTCCCTGTGCTTTTCCCAGCCAATCCTGAGTCCTCTAAGGCTTCATCACAGGAGCCTGTGGCTCGCGTGCTGCGGAGCCTCTTTGCCCTCTTCTACACAGGCTCTCTCTGGGCACAAATCCTCCCCCACTTGGCAGCGTCTGACGGTTTGTGCCCTCACGGAGCTGAGGACTCAGACGGCTGAAGTGGAATCCCAGGGCCTGAACCTGGTCTTTACACAGAAATTTAACCAGACACTAGAATAAGATGATTTCGGAAAACCTAATCAATAAATCTAAGTTAGAAGCAGTTGAAAAGTTGGGAAGACACAGAGTAGTAGCAAGATGTTAAAAATGTTTTCCTTACCCACTTTTACAAGTAATATTTTACTGACGTGAATTTTTAAGGAAATGGAGACAAACAAGGTAAGTGACTTGCTTAGGGTCGTAATTCATTAGAGTCCTATATGAAATGAGTACAAATGGGCACATTTCTTGGGCTACTTCTTATTTGGCATATACAATGTTGGTCCCATGGTAGACATGCAAATCCTGCATGGGTCAAATAGTTATTAAATATACAATGTATGTGAAGCCACAAGGAAGATCAAAAATATAAATAAGTGGACCAAGTCCTTGAGAAATTTTGATTACTGTATTAGAAGATTTACATTACATTAGAAACTTGAAACTTTTATAATGCAGTAGTAATAGCTTGCATCCTGATGGCCCTGGACAATTACCAAGTACTTTCTCACACATGATTCTTTTTGATCCTCACAACAACCCTGTGCTACAGATAAGGAAATAGTGAGGAAATTAAGTGGTTTGCCTAAATACTAGGCTAATAAATGGATGCGGGATTAAATCCAAGTCTTCCAACTCCTAAAATACTTTTTTCTACTATCTCACACTGTTTCCTCATACAACAAACTCTCACAAATTTAAAACTGTAATACTAGTTGAAGTGATAGAATTTATTATTTTAACGTACAGATTAAGTGGAATTTTCCAACTATCACCTAAGAAAGATGACCCAGGGTGGAACTACTTTGGTGAATAGTTAACTGAAAGACTATAAAAAAATTATAAATCCTAAGTAAATGAGTATTTTGAAACCTCTTGCTCACTTAATCATTATACTCAATTTGTATAAGTAATCTTTTTCTTGGTGTTCTGGTAAACCTTATCGATCTTTCCTTTTGAAACTAATAAATTTCTAATTTGAGAAAATGAGGTTTTACTATAATTTGCACTGTTACAGTTAAACATCTAAAAATTAAGGTAGATACTATTAAACCTGAGTGGGAATAAGATTATTATCAAGGCAAAGTAGACCTGGAAATAATTTATTTTATTGTTGATATGTATGTTAATGGCCCAATAAGCCAAAACATTTTGGATATGCTTTGCAGTGCTACAATTTCTCATTTTTATATTAAGCCACTTATATTTCTCTTAGATGGAAGAAGTCAGAAGGCTGAACCAGGAGACTATACACACACATTATTTGTGTGTGTATATATAAAAATAAAAGCTTTTGAAACACATAGGTTGTGAGTTGATTATTTTTTTTTAAATAAAGACAGTACACTCAATGATTTATCAAATGCTTACATTATATTCTGTAAAGGACAACAGTCAATAAATTCACTAAATAGTGTAAAGAGATTACATTCTCCCACACTGACATGAACACACACATACATTCTCTAAACATAAACACAGCTTAAATTCACAAATACCTCTTTCGCTTTAAGACTAAAGTTCTATTAAAAATCACAATGGGAATTTAGTTATTTGATGCAACCACTAATCTAGTATTTTTTTCCAACAAAACCCAAGTATTTATATCACAGAACCCAGGTTATAGTCAGTAGACATGCATTAATATACAACTGAACATTACACCAAAAAAGGTACTGAATACAAAATTTCTCTTAATTTTGGTGGCTCTCAATTTCATGGCACATTACAAAAAAATTTTTTTGTAAAAACAGGTTTTAAATATTAGAAAGAAATGGTAAAAAAAATTATTTAATAAAACTATTGAGTTTTCATGTAGGGCTGAAGCACTTAAAACTGACCCCAACCGTCAAAACGGACAGTTAAATATTTACAAGTATTAGCTTCGATTACAAGGGAACTAGAGAATTCCTTTCTTCCTTTCAAAACCTTACGGGGTTTAGTTTGTCAATGGAATAGTTTTCTGTAAATACTGTAACACTAGATCTCAGAAACATACCTGGATATGTGGCAGGAATGAGAACATGCGAACCTTCTTTTTGACCACCAGTACAAAGCCTTGTCTCACCCAAATACCTAACACTGTACCCCATAATATAGTAGTACCAAATTAAGAATAGCAAATCGCAACTTGCTCTTAGATGGTGCTACTATTCTTAACAAAGCATTCTGTACTCTAGCAGAAACGGGCTTGAGTTTTGGAGGGTTTAACATACTTTTCTGCGGCTCAATAGGAGTTGCAAATTATGTTCTAGCAACCAAAAAACAACAAAAGCTATTGGGGATAAGTTAGAAAACAAAATGATAAATACAAACTTTTCAAACAAACTTCTGTCAGTATCATGCTGTTCTCAGAACTTACAGCCACAAAAAAGAAGTGAGGGCAGCTTATTGAAATAGTACAGTATTTTTCATCAAGGTTAAAGTGCAAGTAAGTATATCCCAGAATCTCTGGTATTACAAGAGGGTTATCAAATACTATAAAAAAATGACTGTCACAAGGGACTAAAAAAGATGTTTCAATTCTGATCAAAAAAGTGATCCCTTAAGTTTTACATGTGAGGACTATCTATTTAGGGCTAATTTAACTCCCACCCCTAGTAAGATTTGCAAATATTATACCAGTGTCTCTTTATAATGTTGATTTGTATAATTCACAAACTACTGCAAGAAATCTAAGGCTGGTACAGGAAGAAAAGTGAAAAAATAAAATGACACTGCTTGACCGTAAAGTAAGCAAAACCAATTTTTAAACAAAAATGCTAGCTAAGAAGTTTTATATTATAAAGAGAATCCCGTGAAACAAAAAATTTAAGCACATTTATTAAGTGTTGATCTTCACAAAGATAACCTATTTTACCTAGGACTATAATAAATAAATCAGGTCATCAGGAAGGAGATTATATATGTTCCTCCAAAAAAAAAAAAAAAAAACCTAATCACAATTATAATACCCTTAGCTAGCAAAAATATCATCATAAACCAACCTTAACATTCTTTAGTTTTAAAAAAAACTTGACAGGAAAAAAACCACTAATTAAAGGTTGCTATTAAGTATGAAGACCCATTAAATCTTCCTTTGCCAGATGAGAGCCTCAAAGGGATCCACTGCTTCGTCAGTAAAAAGACACAATTTAGACAATTTCAAAAGAACGCACTGGATAGCTTCATTCAGTCCCTTTGAAAAAGAAAAGCTTAAATAAAAAACAAACACAAATTCTAATAGTGTAAACAAGTCTGGCTCAGCAAGGAAACTGAACGCAAATCCAAGATTATGTCCATGAAAACAATGATGGTGCATCTTTAATATTAAAGAAACCAGAGCTATAAAAAAAAGTTCATTTTCAAAGCCATCTTTCCAAAGCTTATTTGTGCTCCTTTGTTGGTGCGTAATAAAGTTCCATTGGTTTGTTCACTTTCCAGTATTTCTCACTGACCAGTTCCAAGGAAAAAGAACCATTTAATACCTAAGAACAAAGAAAAAACATGTTAAATGGGGAAAGGAATATTATAGGAACTAAAAATTTGGAAACTGCAGGAGAAGAAACAGTGTTTTTAAAAAACAAAAACTAAGTTAGTTCTTATGTCTAAAATCGTATTTATAGGCTAAAAAAAAGTCCTGCCATTAGCATAGCATATTATAAGAAAAAAAAAGAGGTTCCATAAAAGAGAAATTCTTTTTCTTTTCCCAATAACCTAACATGTACACTTTCCTTTCAAAAAAGGAAGCTATACTTATGGCAATTCTCTAGGAATGAATATATTCTAAAACCATAACATTATGAATTGCTTTCACTAGCCTATATTTTTACCCATTATTTCTTAGATATACTATTTTGCCAAATTCTTTAAAGCATGCTATGAATAAACACCGAATCTTCTAATAAAACTAGCTCCAAACCCCTTTATGAATCAAATTCTCTTTTACTGCTAACTTCCTTCTGTTCCCTCTGGGTCAGTGTAACTATAGGAAAACAAAGCTTCCGTTTCTGATCTAATAGGCACTCAAATAAGATTATAGAGAAAAGTTCTAAAGGAATCCTACAAAGTTTAGAAAATAAATTCCATAGAAATTCTTATGTTATAGTATAGTAGTAGTTTTAAAAAAAATCTCAAGTATAGGGTTCCAAAGACTCTCCAAGGTATACTGTTCAAGTCACTCAGTGTTAAAAACTGCATAATTTGATGCTATAGCTTCTCTTATCCTTAATTTTTATTTCTCATAAAGCCAATAGTAAATAGAAGAACCATTAAATTACTCGGGAAAAAGGAAGAGATCAAGTATTCAGAGTAAATGAAATATGTGGCAACTGCAATAAAGGCATTAAGACCTGAAATGAATTCAAGAATCACATGATAATTTCCTCAAAAAATCTTAGGTGCTGATGGAATAAGAAAGGGATCTCTAGATAAAAGAAAGGTAACAGTATTTTCTATAAGACAGGTGGGGGTTCTTAATATTACGTTACTAAGACTATCCCCTAAAAGGATTACATAATAATCAAATAGTTTCAGGTACTTACAGTGAACTGTCCATTGGCTGTAGCAATGTAAATTGTGTACTGCTTCTCACTTGCTGTGTCAAGGTTCATCTGGTTTGATTCTCCCTTACTCCGAAGTTCTTCTAAAGCTAATCTCACAGCTAGGTATTTGGATAAGTGATCAACGGTCGCATTGCCTGAAGTCTTTATATATCTGTAAGAATAGGAATTTTAAAAAAAATTTTAAGTACTGAAAACAAAAATAATCCTCAAAACCTAATAGAGTATCTACAATTTGAGGTATAAAACAAATGACTATCTAAAAAGTTGACTATGAAACAAATTTCTCATTTTAAAATTTTATAAGAAATATCTCTGCATTTCCTATAGCTTCTGCTTTGCCTACCCCATCCACCATATTGACAACCAACCCTCCATTATTCAACTTCAATAAATAACCTACAAAAAGTTTTCCAATTCTCTATAGCTTGGGAGAGAAGTTTTCTCCATTTAATTCCTGTCATTTATATTCTTATACAGTTTTGCTCTAATTTATATTATAATTATCTATAGGTGCTTTTCCTCCTCCTCTTTACCCCCTCCCACACTGTAAAGTTTTTGAGAATAAGGACTGTATATATCTTATTTGTCCTTGAATAGCACTGAATTGATTGCATAGAGTATATGCTTAATAAATGCATGGTAAATTAAAGAAAGGTAGAGATAATGGCAGGAGCTTCCTGGTCATGAAGTACTGGACATTATTTAACTTTACTTTCTCTGGTCCTGCCGTCTCCTCTACTCAGTGACAGTGCAAAGTGAGAAGACAGATTCCAACTACAAACACACAAAATGGAAAAAATCAGAACACTATAGACTGCCTGCATGCCCTCTACCATTAATTAGGATTCAAAACTTCAGATTTCTCCCATTTGTAACAGAACAAGAGTAGGAAGAACAAAGGATTGTGAGGCTCTGGAATTCCGCTAACATTTTTATATCAAGGATTTAAGTCTCATAAACTCAATTACTTTAATTTCCAATTTGCTAAATTCAAAAAACTCAATCTAAAAATATTCATTAAACAATCACAACATAACAGGTTAGCTGCTAGATGTGGGACATAAAGACCAAGAAAAAAAAGGCCCAACCAAAAAAATACCCCAGGAGAGGGTACTTGAGTTACACTTAAAAGAGGGACACTGGGGATTCTGAAAATCGGAGGTGAGAAGGGAGTGGATTCCAGGCCTGTGAAAATGCAAAGAAGCAGGAGGTAGGACATCAGGATGAGAAGCATCAAAAAGCTATATTTTAAAGTAGCAAAACTAATTTAATAATAACATTAGAAAGGTAGGCTAGAGTTTAGTCAGGAAGAAAAAGTTTCTATTTGAGTCTAAGAGTAAACTGGAAATCAACGAGTGGGGTAAAAATATAATTGGACCAATTCTTTAGGGGATATTGCCTTTCGAACTGTGGAGAAAATGGATCAGAAAGGAGGAAGGCTACAGACAAGGAGGCCAATTAGGAGGCTACTGTCCAGGCAATAGTCCAGCAAAAAGTGAACTAGGTTAATGGCTACGTGAATGGAGACAAGGGGGCTGATGCAAGAGATATTATGGAGACGTTAATGATAAAATTTGGGAACAGAATGAATGTGTATAATGAAGGAGGAGTTAGGATTCAAGGATAACTGCAAGGTTGCAAAACTGTATGACAGGAAGGAATGTCTACTTGATATGACTATCTACTGATAATTAGTCCCTGTTAAAAAAATATATACCTAGGGCCAGCTAAGTGGGGCTCAGGGGACTGAGAGCTAAGTGTAGAGATGGGAGGTGCTAGGTTCAAATATGGCCTCAGACATGTCCTAGCTGGGTGACCCTGGGCAAGTCACTTAACCCACACTGCCTAGCCCTTACTGCTTTTCTGCCTTGGAACCAATACATAGTCTTGATTCTAAGATGGAAGGTAAGGGTTTTAAAAAAATACCTAACATATCAAGGCCATTTAAAAAATTAAACAAGGATTCAATTTAATAAGCATGAAATACCTCCAATGTATACAGCATTTGATAACAGGATGCTCAAGAGTTAATTTTCATTCTAAAATGAATCCAAATACTTCAGGTTTTTTTCCTTAGAGCACACTCACCTTGTTTGTGCACTGTCGTCTTTCTCCATGAGGGTAGGATGAGGCCTGAAAACTAATTCAATTTCACTAGCACCATCCATGACGGGGTCTATGGCCACTGTGGCATTGTTGTTATCAAGTTCTAATCCAGAATCATCTGATGTTTTGGTCCTTTTGTTACTAGGCCCTGCTTCTTGATTACTGTGTGTTGACGCATTGCTACAGTGTGAACTGTCCCCATTATCCTCTGCTCCACTGCCGTTTTCAATCTGTTGTTTCTTTCCTCGCTGTAGCCTAATGAACAAAATTATATATTACTAATTAGCTTTATTAAAAAGCAAAACAAGAAAGTAGCAAGACTTGTACTTTAACACTTAGATCTTGACAGGGAACTTTCCTAAAGGTATAATAAAAACATTTCCTCACCACAGGCTTGTAAAAGATATACCAGAGAAATTGGAAGGCCATATATAATAGCCCTTAAACATTAAAATTCTTATATTACAAGTGATAGAACATCAAAATTAAAAGAATTTCTAGCAAAATGAATGTTTTCTTTTGTATATATTATGAGTTTTAAAAGACAGATAAAAAAATCAAATCCAATATTCATTTTCAGGTAAGAAAAAGTACATTTAAGTTAAAAAAAAACATAACTAATATATTTTATCCTGCTTTATCTATTTCTATTTAACATAGGATATTAAAATTAGTTTATTAGAACTATTATCATCCCCATTTAACCAATGAGGAAATTGAAGGTGCAACAGGTTAAGTCAGTGATGGGCAAACTTTTTAAAGAGGAGGCCAAAGGAAAGGAAATGCTCATCTGTCAGTCTGTTTCTAAGGCAACTCTTTCCAAGTTTCATTGTATTGTATCCTACTCATTGTATTCGTCAGGTCAGGAATAATGTTGCTGGCTGGGTAGAACATTTCAGCCCCACCCCTCCCCATCTGGCCCACGGACCATAGTTTGTCCATCACTGTGTTAAGTGATTTGCCCAAGTCACAGAGTTAGGAAATGTCTGATGCTGGATTTGAAACTGGATCTTCCTGACTCCCAAGTCCAGTTCACCACCAAGCTGCCAATGAGCATGGCAGGCCAAGAAAAGCTAAAAACATCCCTCAAGTAGTTTGAGATTTAAAAATTGCATTGTTGAAAGTCCATACATGTATACTGAGCTACAATGAATACACACTGTAAAGATATATCTAGAAATCCTAATTCCCTAGTGATAATAGTGAATTTTTCAGATAACAACAATTAATATTCAACATATATTCTTTTATGGTTTGCCAAATGCTCTTCACATCTCACTGAGGGTCACAAGTACTCAGTGAGATAAATGCTATTATTAAACCTATTTTACAGGAAAAAAAACTAAGATTAAGTGGTTTTAAGTCACTGTCTGAATCGGGAACTGGTCTCAGGTCTTCCTAATTCCAAATCCAACACAACAGACTATGCCACTTAGATCCTTTCACTTCCCTTTTAAGTGGAGAAACTTCATTTTAACCTGCCAGAGTCATTGAGCAAGGTATAAGGACTAAGGAGGATGAAATTCCGATGCTGATACAGTAGATACAGTGATACCCTCAAGAACCAGCCAGATATCCTGGGCTTAGTGTGCCCTTCCATTGACTCCTCCCAGACCAGTGATGGGAACCTTTTAGAGACCGAGCACCCAAATGGCAGCCCTCATGCTGCATGTGAGCCCCTGCTTCACCCAAGACAGGGGAGGGAGGAAGCACTGCCATTGGCTGCTGGGCAGAGGGGTGGGTCATGTGAGGAATGTCCTCAGGCACATGGAGAGGGGGAGGGAGCAGCCATAGGTTCACCAACATGGGCCTAGCCTACTGCTATTCCATCTTAGCATTTCTTGTGTCTTCTCTCCCTGGGATCCCGTTTTCTGACTTCATGCACACCTCCATTAGTGGGTCTTATTTCTTCCCCTAGGTTTAACTTCTTCAAGTATCACCTCTGTAATAACCACTGCTGTTTGCCTACTCCTTCTTTGACTGTAATCTTACCCACAACTGAAGACTGCCAGGAGAAAACAGACACCAAAGTATTCTGTATGAAACGAAGATAAATAATGGTTTGTGCTCAAGTCAAGGATGGCTCTGTTCCTCTCCTACCCCCAGGAAGTCCAGAAATGGCTCAAAGATGTTTTTCCTTGAGTTCCAGGGGCTATTCCCTTTTAGCTTACCTAATGGCTGAGATTATAAGAAGTCTGTCACCTAATAAAGAGAAGCTCCACTTGACTCTTTTTAGATCAGATTATAAATAAATCAGTCTGGCATAGATGTTTTCTCCACTGAGCTTTCCAAACCAATCAGACAATTGTTAGGGCCAATTGCAGAGGATCTAGAAAACTCCTAGTACTAGGACATTCTTAGTGTCCTGATATCAAAACAACAGGTATCCCAAGGGAAGGTAAAAGAAAGAACATGAGTCTTAGTAAAAGGACCTGCTTCAAAGTCTTGCCTCTATTTCTTGTAAGCTGTGCAACACTGGACTGATCATCACTTCATCTCTAGGAGCCTTGGTAATCTATATTTAAGTCTCTCATTCCTATTTAAGGAAATACACGAGAAGCCATAACTAACCTACCCCCTCCTTCAGTCTGGGTAAGTCATTCACCTCTGAGTCTCAGTTTCCTCATCTATAAAATGAGGGGATATGACTAGATGGCCTTTAAGGTATCAGCTAGCTCTACCTTTCCATGGAAAATGTAAAACATTATGAAAATGGAAGGTACTACTTTTACTATAAAATGATCTAGACAGAAACTATAATCTATCTACCTGATAGGTCTTTTATCTAGCTGTTAGGCTAAGTCATTTAACCAGAATTTAGAATACTTGCTTTTGCCTTTAATTAGGTGCTTTGAAAAAGTAAAATTATGATTCTTTTCCTCCTAAATCTTAATAGACAAATCTAAAATATAGTAACACAAAAAGAAGAGTAGAGGAACATCTGAAGGTAGAAAGTGGAAGAATAAATCAAGTGGCAAAAACCTGTGAAGCTAGGATCATTAAGCACAGAATGAAATCCAAAGCCCCCTACTCCCAAATAATTATATTTAGAATGCAGTGGTTTTTTGGTCTACCGCTCCCTTTCCAGAAAAAATATTACTTAGCGCCCCTAGAAATTAATTTTTTTAATAGCAATTAATAGGAAAGATAAATGCACCTGTGGCCATCACCTTTCCGCTGGATCACTGCAGAACTCACCAGGGGGCAGTGGTGCCCACTTTGGGAATCTCTGATTTAGAGCAAGAAAAAGAAAAGGATAGAGGAACACTGCTTAGGTAGTTAGGTAGAACACTGCTTAGGTATGTTATCAGATAAAAAAGAAAAAGCAGAACTACTCAGTCTCTCTCTTTTTTTTGCATTCATCTTCTCTCTCAAAGATAATAATACTCAAAATTAGAAAGGATAAAATAAATATCCTTCTTTTAAAAAAATTTTTTTAAATTTAAAACCCTTACCTTCTGTCAGAGCACAGAAGAGTGGTAAGGGATAGGCAATGAGGTTAAGTGACTTGCCCAGAGTCACACAGCTGGGAAGTGTCTGAGGCCAGATTTGAACCTAAGACCTCCCCTGTCTCTAGGTCTGGCTCTCAATCCACTGAGCCACCCAGCTGCACCCTAAAATAAATATCCTTAAGAAGTATAGTAGGAGCCTACCACCTAGCCACCATAAATGAGTTTAATTCTCCAGACCATCTAAATTATCCTAGAGTCCTGAAAGAACCCACAGATGCAAAAAACGTATTACTGGACTGCACCCCACCCTGTAGAATCCCTTTAGGAAACAAGTGACCATCACAGCTTTCTAGATGATTCTCCAATAGCTAATGCCCTCATCCCCCAGGCTACTTTGGTTTTTCTTTTGTACTTATTCACTGTGTGTGTGTGTGTGTGTGTGTGTGTGTGTGTGTATATGTATGTATGTTGACTCCATGATCAGAATGTTAATTTACTTAAGTATGAATTTTTTTCATTTTTTTTTCATATCCTCAGTGGCCAGCACACAATAATAACGCTTAATGTTTAATAAATGCTTAATTAATAAATTGAACCTAGAGGTATAAAGAGACTGAATTAAGAAACAAAGATTTGAAAAATTAGTTTAATTCTAATCTCCAAAATAATTCTGGTTTAGTTTGTTCAACAGACAGATGAGCGTTTTCATCTATACCAAGAGAGAAGCATTTAATCAATCATTACCACACTAACGGAATATCTTTAATGATATACTACAGTGATACACTACAGTGTTCTACACAAAATCTTCGACATCTTTTTATCAACAACTTGGATAAAAACATATATGCTTAACAGGGTCAATGAGGGGCAGCTAGGTGGCTCAGTGGATAAAGAGCCGGGCCAGAAAATGGAAGGTCCTGTATTCAAATCTGGCTTCAGAAACTTCCTAGCTCTATAACCCTGGGCAAGTCACTTAATTGCAACTGCCTAGCCTAGTTATTATTGATTCTAAGACAATGAGAAAGCTGAAAATAATTTGCCACCATGGATAACAAAATCAGGATTTTAAAAGATGAGCCCCCATAGGCTAAAACGAACAACATTAAATCCAATAGGGGCAAACTTGAAATCCTATCTATATAGCTTGTTGTCTGAAACAAATACAAGATAGAGGGAGTCTAAGGCTTTTAGTCAACTAATTTCAATATAAGCTAACAATTTTGCTTAAAATGTTTTTGGGTAATATTTCGTTATATTAGTATGGCCAGCCAGATTGAGAATAGTAGAAGAGTCTCCATCTATTTAGTAGTGGTCAGATTCCATACCAAATATTTTATTCAATTCAGGGAGCCATATCTAAAATGAAACATTAGTAAATTAGATTACTTTCATAGAAGGGCAACTGACAAACAATTTAGAAATCAATTATCAATCACTACATGGCTTAAAAAATTAATGATTTTTACTTGTAGTCAACTAAAAGAACAGAAGTAATGGAAAACACTGCCTCTCTAAAGCTTCAAGAAGCAACTCTAGATCAATGGTAAAAGTCAGAGCGAAGTATGATTCAGTTTAGTACTAACAGTGAACATTCTTCTAACAAAAGCTATCCAAAAGAGTGCACACCTAAAGTAAGGCAGTGAATCTCCTATCAATAAAAGTGTTCAAGCAGAAGCAGGATAACAACCTGTCAGTGGCTAAGAAGACTCTTACTTTTAGAGGCTGAGGAGATAACCTCCAAAATTCTTTAAACACTAAGATACCATGATTCTACTAATAAAATGCAATCATCTACTCTTTCTTCTCATTTTGATAAACAGATTACTATGTCAATTTCATGGCCATAATGGAGAATACATTTTATTTTAAAATCACTCAAAATTTCAGATAATGATAAGACTGTGAGTCCTTGCATTGGAATCAACCAATGAACATTTATTAGACACCTACTAAATGCCAAGACCTATGTTAAATCTTAGGATTAAAAAAAAAATGTTCCCTGCTCTGAAGTAGGTCACTGTTAACAGTGGAAACAAATGCAAGTAACTATGTATATATACAGCATAATTCAAAGGCAAACTCCATAATGTATTTTATGAGAAAAAATAGCCAAACTTTCTCTTTCTCTCATACAAATTTTAAAATGAAAGTTACACTAACTCTAATTCCATTATTAGAACCACAATACTGAAAGCATTTTAAAAAAGAAAGACAAACACCTGTTACTGGGAGAAATGGAAAAAAACAAAATATTCAACAATTAGAGATTGGCTAAATAAACTGTAGTATAGTAATGTAATGAAATATTATGATGTAAGTAAAGTAGTAAGCAAGAGGAATTTAAAGAAATCTGGATAGAAATACCTACATGAAATAAATTCAAAACTTTCAAAAAAAAATAGTATAAACAATCATGTAAAAGAATTATAGACCCAATCATGTGACCCTGGGCAAGTCACTTAAACTGCCATTGCCTAGTCCTTACTGCTCTTCTGCCTTGAAACCAATACTCAGTATTGATTCTAAGATGGAAGGTAAGGGTTAAAAAAAAAAAAAAAAAAAAAAGATACAGAAATATCAAGAATGAGGAAGTACTGAGTTATTATGAATATCCTATGTTGAAATTCACTTGTTCAAATGTAAATATCCACATAGTATATTTAAATGGCTTTACTGATATTTACTTTCACAATAAGGCATTCTTTAAAAAGTCACACATATATTATTTGTTATGTTTTTTAAAGTTCCGATTTAATGTTTAGTGACACTTTTGATAAATTGCTCACTTGCCAGACAACCACTGTCCTGTTTGCCACACACCTGTTCATGGCCTGTATCTTCAATCCCTCTTCAATGCTGTGACTGAGAGCTTGTTGGTTATTGTGTTTGCTGATCCTTGCTAATACTCTCTCTTGATGAGCTTCATATTCATCACGACTTGGATAAATTTTACTGATGAGAGCATCAAAGTTTGGGTCTGGCCTTAGTGATCTTTTGGAAACTAACTTTTTCCGACAAGTAGGACATTCTTTGTTCCTATATGAAAGGAAAGAAAATTAATTTATAAAATGCCTATATCCTTAGGTTAAAAAAAAAAAACAACTTGGTCTACAATTGGCTTTTAACTTTAAAGAGCACAGAACAAGATAAATTTTTGAGAAAAATACTTTTTTGAACATTTTCTTTCTAATTGGATTTACTGATATGTTTTGTTTTGGACATGTATGTTATTTTACATGTTTTATGTGTACATGTGTGTATGTATGTGTGTGTTGTTATAAACCTGAGGACATAAATTACTTGGAGAGGAACTTTTTATTTGACAAGAATTTTGGGGAAAAATTAATGGCAGTTTGGCAGAAATTAAGTTCATACTAACTATTTATAACACAAACCATGATAAGCTCAAATTAAATGTATTATCTTATTATTAAAAACCTTAAAAAAAAAACTAGAAGAGAACCAAATAAGTTCTCTTTCACACTTGTGCATACAGGACAGGTCTAAAAGGGATTATTTACTTATTTACTGAAACACACACACACACACACACACACACACACACACACACACACACACACATGCTAACTTCCAAATATTTTCCACCCATCAAGTTATTCCTTGTAACAAAGATTTTAAAGAAAAAAAGCAGGTTAGCAAAACCAATCAATAACATGACCCACATCTGACAGTATATATTATATTCTATGCCCATAATCTTTTTCCTCTGCAAAGAAGGAAGGAAAATAATTTTTCTCAATTCTTCTCCAGGTTAAAGCTTGATCTCTATAATTAACACTTTATTTAATTTCCTATATCTGGTCTTTCCATTAAGATTTTTGCAATCACTATGTATATTCCTTTCTTCTTCTGTTTATTTCACTCTATTGATTCATATAAGTCTTCATAATGCTACTTTGAATTTAAATATTCATTTCTTAAACTACTATAATATGCCTTATATTCATATATTGCAATTTGTTTAGTCATTCTCCAATTGATGTGCATCTTCTTTGTTACTAGTTCACTGCTGTTAAAAAAATGAACCTCTTTTTGTATTTATATCTTGGTGCATGTAGAACCTTTTTGCTTTTGACCTCTGCATATGCCTAGCTGTGGAATCTTTTGGTCAAATAACAGGGACATTTTAGTCACATTTTAACATAATTCCAAATTGCTTTCTAGAATGCTTAGATATAGCAATGTGTGTGCCTATCATTCTACTGTTTATCAGCGTAGACTATTCTCTTATATCATCTTTCCCAATTTTCCAGAGGTAAGGTAAAACTTAAAGAATAAATTGTATTTATCTTTTGGAATTTAGTGATTTGGTATAATCTTTTATATTAAGAGTTTGTAATTCTCTTGAGAATTGTTTGTCTCTGTTTTCTTTGTCCACTAAGTCAGAAAGAAATGGCCCTTGGTCTTAAATAGCTGTTGGCTCCCAATAAATCTTAAGTAACAATTCCTTATGAGAAATATTTTTATGCAAAGATTTTTCCTCAAGCAATAATTATCATCTCTTCTTATCTTAGTTTTCTTAATTTTATTCATGTAAAAAGCTTTTTAATTTCATGGAATCAAAATTATCTATTCTTTTGTGATCCCCTCTATCCCTCGAGACCTGTCCTCTAGGTACAACTATGAAAGGTAATCAATATGGTTCTCTTCTCTTTTTCATGGTGTGACCTTTAATGGTAATGCAACACATCTATTTTGAGCTTATTTTCATTTATGGCATAAATAGATGGTCTAAACCTAATTTCAGTCAAACTGCCATTAATTTTTCCCAAAGGTTCTTGTGAAAAAGGAAGTTCTCTGGGTTTGTAATAATAGCTAGCATTTACATACATTTTGCAAAGGACTTCACAAATATCATTTAATTGAATCTTCACAAAACCCCTGGGAATTAGGTGCTATTATTCTTATATTACAGATAAGGAAATTGAGATAAACAGAATTGAACTTAAGAATTTGAACCCTTCCTGACTCCAGGTCCAACAATTTATCCACAGATCTATCCAACAGTATGTAATTCAGTTCAGTGATTTCTGATTCTTTCTTACCTAATCTATACTTTCCTTTTTTATTTATCTCTGGTAAAAGAAAATTAAATTCTTCCATAATTACTGTATTGCTATATGCATTTTTGCAGTATAGTTACATTTTTGCAATCAGTTGAAGGTAATTGGCATCCTGAATTTGGAAGAAAGAAAACTGAGGGGAAGCATGAAAGTTGTCTTCAAGTACTTGAAGAACTATTATGAAGTGAGAGGCTGAGGCAGGCAGGGGGTGGAAGAGACTCCTTCTAGACATAATAGGTAATGAGTAAAATGACAAATTTAGGCCTGATATAAGTAAAAAATTATATATATATATATATATATATAACAATTTATATCCAAAAGTAGAATAGACTGCCTCCATGAGTAGTGAGTTCCCTTTCCTTGAAGGTCTTCCAGATCGCTTTCCAGGTATATATATATTTTTTAAACCCTTAACTTCTATGCATTGGCTCATAGGTGGAAGAGTGGTCAGGGTGGGCAATGGGGGTCAAGTGACTTGCCCAGGGTCACACAGCTGGGAAGTGTCTGAGGTCGGATTTGAACCTAGGACCTCCGGTCTCTAGGCCTGACTCTCAATCCACTCAGCTACCCAGCTGCCCCTCCAGGCATTTTATAATAAGGATTTCTTTTGTGTAATGGCCACTGAGGATCCTTTCAACTTCCAAATTCTATAATTCCTTTATGAAGTTAGATGAAATGTTATGTTATGGAACATATATTGGTTCATTATCTAGTTTCTTTAAGTATAACGTAATTTCCTTGTTTATTTCTCCTGATTTTGTAAATGTTCATTTTGCTTTGTCTGATAAGATTACAACTTATATTTTTTTCATAATCACCTGCTACACAGTAACTTCTAATTTCTCATTTCGATCCTATATGTATGTTTAGGTTTTTTTATGTGTTTCTTAGAGCAGATTGGTGGGATTTATTCTTATCCATTTTATCAGTCTCTGAATTTTAGTGAATGGTTTAATTCATTATTATGAATGCTTGGCTTTGTTTTTCCTCCAATATATTTCTTTTATATTGACCTTAGCCCTTTCCTCTTAACTTACCACTGTGACTTTGTATTAGATTTGCTAACATTATTTTGATGAGTCTATTTCCCTGGGCCCTCCTCCCCACCACCACCACCCATTCCCTATTTATATAACCTATCCCAAGTTCTCTGAATTTATTTAAATTGTTGATTTACCTATTGTCCCCTTTTGGTCTCTTATTTTAAATATTGTTTTGCTTATATTTTTTCAAAAAGCTTTCTTTTCCTTATTTCCTCACAACTTTGTTATGCATCAGTCTTAGAAATATTATGAGGGAAATGTCAAATAAAAACAATGCTACATGCTGGCTGATCACTGTGTCCAAAGTCATATGGTCCAATCATATGTCCCCAGCTAACACCTTAAAATGTAACTCTCCCTAAAGACTCTCTCACATCCCCTTCTTTTTCAATAGAATGCTGTCCAGGGAGATACAACTTTTTCTCAGAAGAAATACATATAATTTAGTATATGTATTTTCCCCAAAAGAAACTCATTATAAGACCCTTGCTTCTTTCTAGAAATATACATATACCTCTTTTCTCATGGGAACATTCTTTTATGGAACCTTTTCCTCTCCTCATCTGGGATGAGACTTCAGCCTTCTATTCTACCATCCCCATCCTACTACCATCCTTCCATGTTCTCCAATAGCCCCTTCCTTTTATTAAGAACTTATTATCTCTTCACTGTTCAAACTATGGGGTTGGCAAAGATACACCACCTGCTTCCTCATTACTTAACTCCCTTCTCTCCATTTGTTCAATTACCCATACTATTATTTTCTTCCCACAAAGATATTGATTCACTTACAAAGAATAAGGATATTTATTCCATTGGCTACTCAATTCAACTCTTGCATTCCTTCTCTTGATATCTTAATTTCCCCTTAAATCTTTAGTCCTTTAATTTCTTTGTCTTGATAATCCTTTTATTTTCTCCTTTACTACACAGATTAATTTTTTTTTTAAAAAAGAGCTAATAATTAATTTACCTTTGTTCTGTTTGTTGTTTAGGATATTTGTAAGAGGAAAATATCAACTTATCTCTTTATTGGGCAATAATGCCTCAAATACTTCTGTTGAAAGTTTTTTTTTTTAATGATGAGTCTGAGATATAGGGTACAGGCTTGTGCCCTCCCCCTTTGTTCTTTAGAATATATCATTCTTTTATGTGCTTTCATTTCATATGACTATAGAATAATCTTGAGTTCTTTAAAATGCCTTTCCTTATAAAGATCTTTCTGCTGGCTGCTTGATCCCCTACTCTAAAAGACTTCGGATGTTTATATTATTTTGCATATCTTGTCTTTTAGGTCAATTATTTTGGCTTGTAGAGAATTAATATGTTCTTTGAATATTGTTGCCTTTGGCATCTCCAGCAACATACTCTTCCACATTAGTATTTTTGTTCTCCATAATGTATTCTTTTTCTTAAGAAAATGACTTCATTTTTTCCTACTCTGCTGTTGGTAGTTTTTAATTCTGCACTGAGAATTTCAATTTTTTAAATCTAATACCTTTCTTGACTGTTTTTCAGACTACAGCAATAGTACTCAATTAAGATGGACCCAGCTTGTAAATAGTTTCAAAAGGTAAAAACCAATGGCTTGAAGAGGGGAGAGATTTAAGGCAGGGAGGGAGAGGCATTAAGAGATTATTGCAAAAATCCAAGGTGTGGCATGAATTAAGGTGGTAGCTATGTGAGTAGGATAAGGAATTGAATGTGAAAACTGTTGTAGAGAAACAACAAAATCTGGCAATTGTTTGAATGGATAAGAGTAGAGCAGAAAAGGAACTCAAGGGTATCACTGAAATTATAAAAATGGGAGACTAGGAGAATAGCAGTACCTTAGACACCAAAAAAGTCTGGTGGTAAAAAATTCTACCCTGGATATGCTGCATTTGAGAAAATGAGAGATCAGTTATGAAATAAGCAACTGGTGATTCAGGAATGTAGGTCAGTGGGAGACTGACAGACTTAGGAGTTCTCTACATAGTAATGATAAGGTCATCAAGAGACAACAGTAAAGAGAAAGAAAAGCCTAAGACAGAGCCTTGTGGAAACCACCAGCAGTTAGGGAGTACACTATGAATGATGAACCAAAAGGGAAACTGATAAGAAGCAATCAGAGAAGGAAGGAGAAAACTTGAAAACCCAGAGGAGAGAATGTATATACAGGAGGAGAGGGTGGAGGTCAGCAGTGCCAAATACAGCAGACAGATCCAGAACAGTAAGAGTAAGATCTTCTCATCAGATCTGGCAATGAAAGGATCATTGGTAACTTCAGCAAGAACAGTTTCAATTAATTAAAGTCAGAACAAAGGGGAGAAGAGAAGCAGAGGCAGCAAATATAGAGAGCTTTGTAGTCTTGGTGAGAAAGACCATCTCAACCTCACTGTCAAGAGACCATGGGAAAGGGGGATAGAATGTATAATAATGTGAAGGGTTTTTTGAAATGAAGGCACACTCACATCAAATGGCCTCAATTTTCTCATAAAATAAGAGGAAAGAAACTCATCTGGGGGGGGAGGGGAAGGCTTAAAGAGAAAAGAGAAGGTCTGGAATAGCTTTTAAGGGTACTGAAATAGGGAATCAGTTATGTAGGAATAAATGGATTGTCTTGCTGCAATGCAAGCCCACTGAGTTAGGTAGCATGAATTACTAATTTCTTTAGCAATTCCCATATCAGTGACCAGAAAAGGTGTTCTCTCTCATGGGATGGGGTTGGGGAAAGATTCAGACTGTGAGAAAAGTGGGCAGAGATTCCCACAACCATTCACTGAATCACAAGCCTTACAATTTATACTTACTGCATATTGGGTTGGGAGATAGGGAACATTGAGCAAGAACTCTAAAAATTTGTTTCCCAATGCTATTTAAAAGATTTTATTTTGTTCCGTGTCTGTGTTCTCTTATGAAGATTTAGCTTCAGTTTCTCATCTCTGATACATATGTCTTCTCTCTGAGTTTTGTTAGTTACCAATAGCAACCATTTTGTAGGTCTAGCCCCAAAACAAAGACTTTAAAAATGCACCAACTCTTGCCAATAACTAAAAATTTAGAGAATTCTCCATGATTTTATATTTCACTAAGAACAAATTATGCTTACAAGAGACAAATGAGATATTCAAAAACCAAAATAAAAAATTATCTTATGGTTAATTTTCCCAGACTGGTGGTACACATACAAAACACAAGAAACATACTCATGTCTAGATTTATTTAAAAATCTGTTATCAGCTTGCCTTAAAATAGTATATGCCATGCTCCAACGTGTAAGAGGGAGATATTTCATTTACACAAACGGGATGTAATTTTATACACTTAAAGACTAGAAAAAATATGGCTTGTTTCCTTCTCAACCTTCCCAAAAATCACATCTTATACATACATTCTCTGAGATAACATTGTAAGAACAGAACCAACTCTTAAAACTTAGTCTTTAGTATTTTTCTCATCTTGGGATCAATAAAATTGTTGATTATAAGCAATCCCAGAAAGTATGTTCCTTTTTATTTCCAAATAGAACTATTCTCCTGTATACTTCTTATGAAAATTACACATTTTATCAACAATCCTCAGAGTACCAGAATACTTTCTAATAGTTAAAGGATTTTCCAATTGCCATGCAACAAGGTTGTAATACACCTTAAGAGCCTAATAAAATATTCCAACATACCCACTTCTGAGGGCTGTGATGATACAGTCTGCACAGAAGCGATGTAAACACTCTTTTGTGGTCATAGTATTCTTCAACATATCCAAACAGATTGGGCACATTAATTCACTATGTAGACTTCTAGGTGATACAACAATTTCCAGGCCATCAGTTATTGCTTCCTATAGATCCAAAATAAACAAATAAACAAACAAACAAACAAATAAATAAATAAAAGGAAAAACTTGAATAAAATGCTCATATTTTTTCACTATAAATCTCTGAAATCACAGATTTCTATAAATACATATAAAAGACAATTAAATAGAAAGCAGCATTATAGTAGAAAAAGCACTAAAGTGAGAATTATGAATTTATCTATTAGGTTCACAGTGATAGTTCTCCCTCTAATTAGGTTTCATTTCTCTCTTATACAAAATGAGATAATTGGACTAGATAAGGTCATTTCCAGTTTTAAAGTTCTATCATCTAAATCAGTGGTTCACAACCATACCACAGGTAAATAAAATAACTAAATACAAGTATCTCTTCTATATCACCATTTTCCCTAACCCAGACTTCTCTGGTACAAAAAGAGGAACAAAAAGTTTTACTTGGATTTTCCACATGGTAGGGCACCTCACACCCCTAACCTCCAATATGCAGAAGGGATACTTATACTCTACTACAAACTACTCTCTCTTATACAACCTCAACCCAGAAACTCAAGGAATCAAGACAGGATAGCTGAAGGCAGAAGAAAAAGAGTACAAAGATAAGAAGTCATTTTAAATTCACTGATTTTAGGGCTTTTAGTAATAGAAGCTGTGCATACTGTTAAAAAATGTGCCTGATACATTAGGATACAGTAATACTTTGGTATATCCCAAATTGGCATGTTATCATTATTAACTGTTCCTACCTCCCACAAAAAATTATTAGGTAAAATGACATTACAAGAGGCAGTTGGGCTCAGAATACAACTAACCATCTAAATTGCATTACCAATGATTATAAAACTTTAGTTATTAAGGTATGGCAAAAGACAGGTCAACAGTACATAAACCACTTTTTAAACACTACACAGATTTATCTAATTTATGTAAGTTTTCTATTTTCGAAATATCAAAAAAAGTTAAGAAAAAAAATTTCCTATAAGTATACCAATTTCTTATCTATCTCAATGTTTCAAATTAAGTTTTTTCTTGTTTTACATTACCTGAGGTGTTCGCTGTAATTCATATAAACTTAGTTCCCATGTTTTACTTAAAGGCTGAGTTCCATTTGTCTGCACAGCCTGGGACATTGCTGAAAATAAAGTAAGAAAAGTAAAAGTTTAGTTATTTGAACAGGATAAAAATATCATAAAAGTTAATCCTTTTCCAAAATCAACTTTACAAAATTTTCCTTAAAGAAGTTAAAGTTGCAATAAATACTATGTGGTTAAAAAAGATAAATGCCAAAATTCAAATTTGACCTAAGAAATATTCACTGTGCTCTAGAACTTAAAGAAGGGTTTCTTCAAATATTAAAAAAGGGGGAAAGAGTTGGGAATGGGAAAGGAGACATTAAAAAAATCATTCAGAAGTTTTTGTTTAAGATAGTAGGCAAAATGAAGAATAAAAGGAAAAATGGTGCTAAAATCCAAGGCAGTTCCTTTCCTCTTCAAATCTGTTGAGCAGAAGAGATTTTCTATCTCTTATATAAATTTCTACTAATGGTAGAAAACTTCCACTTTTTCATTTTATTTTTTAAAAGTTTTCTTTTCCCCACAATTACATGCAAAAACAATTTTTAACATTAGTTGTTTTTTTTAATTGAGTCCCCAATTCTCTCCCTATCTCCCTTTCCTTCCCGCCAAATGAGATAGTAAGGAAGCTAATATAAATTTTACATGTGCCAATCACGTAAAACATTTTCCCCCATCACTTTTTGTGGAATAAATGAACAAAAAGAAATCAAGTGAAATCTAGTATGTGCTTTTGTCTAGATTTAGACTCTACCAGTTCCTTCTCTAGATGCAGAGAACAGTTAAGTCATTCACAGTTGTTTATCGTATAACATTGCTGTTACTGTGTATAATGTTCTCCTGGTTCTGCTCACTTCACTCTGCATCAGTCCATGTAAGTCCTTCCAGGTTTTTCTGGAATCAACCTGCTCATCATTTCTTATAGGAGGATAGTTTCAATTACTTAATCTAAAAACCACTTGTTTAATATCTTTTTGCCAGTATCAATCGGAGAATGGCTTTTATTCTTATACATGACTCATTTCTCCATCCTGGCATTGTGTCCAGAGGCTCCTGCTGTGGCCTCAAGAACTGGTGGGCTAATGCACCTCTTTGCCTTGGGACCCAGGACTGTGACTTGAATCTGCATATGGACAATGCAACAGAGTTCTGAAGCCAGAGCCAGCAAAGGGCCTCCTGTAGTCTCCTTTTGAACAGTTGTCCAACCCTCTTACTATCCATGGGCTGAGAGCTTCAGAAGCCCGTGCTGCTGATGCAACTACCCCCCAAGTCCTGCGCTGGCTTGCCAAGGTCGGGGCTTGCCTTAGCACAACAGTCTGTGCTCCACTCCCACCCTGGCGCAATAGGCCTTTCGCACCAACTTTCAAAAGTTAGCTGGGGATGAAAAATTGTTTCATTGGGATAAAAAAACCTGGAAAGACATATATGAACTGATGCAAAGTGAAGTAAGCAGAGCTAGAACATTGTACATAGTAACAGCAATATTGTATAAAGAGCAAATGTGAATGGCGTTTTAGCTATTATCAGCAATATAATGATCCATGACAACTTCAAAGAACTCATGATGAAAAATGTTATCCACTCCCAGAGAAAGAAATGATGGAGTTTGAATGAAGATTTAAGAATATCATTTTCCACTTTTTTTTCTTCATGGGCTTTATTTACTTATTTTTTACATCTGTCTTCTAACATAATATGATGAATATGAAATGTTTTGCATGATAGTACATATAAAACCTATATCGAACTGCTTACTGAGGGGAAAAGGAAGGGAAGTAGAGACTTTGGAACTCAAAATGTTAAAAACTGTTTTTAAAAGTAATTGGGAAAAATATCACTGAACTAAATTTTTTTAAAATAATGAACATATTTTAAAAGTCTACTAACAGCAAGTTAACATTTCTGTTAGCAGGTAAGGTGGCTCAGGGGACAGAGAACCATGCCTAGACACAGCAAGTCCTGGCTTCAAATCTAACCTCTTGTATTTCCTAGCTGTGTGACCCTGGGCAAGTCACTTAACCCCACTTGCTTAGTCCTTACTATCCTTGCCCTTGGAACCAATACTCAATAATTCTAAGACAGAAGGCAAGGGTTTAAAAAAAATTTTTCCCTCTAAGCCAATTAACAAAATGAGAAGCTCTTGGAATATATACATATACACACATTTATAGTCTTCATTACCATAAAAGTTAAATGTATAATAATTTTCCATACTCAAAATGGTTCTTACTTATATTTTTAATTGGTTATTTTTTAAACATTCCCAGAAGGAAAAAAGAAAACTTGAAGACAGAAAGTAATTTTATTAAATAAACTGAAAGAAAGCTAGGGGCATAAGAAAAAAAGGGAAACATCATCCTTTATTTTTAGCCATTAAATACATTTGTATATATAAATTGTGATGATATAATTTAATCTCAACTGGTGGTTATCATTTCTATTGTTCAAATATCAGTTTCAAATTTCTTGGGTCCAGTTACTCATATAAATCTGCAATCCATTTTTCTATAATAAAAAACAAGGCAGCAATTTTCAAATCATTTTGTACTTGGATTAAAAAAATTAATCCTTTATTCATCCAAAAATTTTCATCAGAAGAAAAGGTATTTGATAAGCTATTCTCCAGATGTAAATGATAAATGAATAGGTAGCAAATAAAGAATTAAGAGACAATGAACAATTTATAACAAAAAATCAGTAATCTGATTATATCTAACTGGTGAGAAGAGTTATGGTGATTGACTGTATTTTGATTTACTGTCACAATCTGCCAAGTAAGCTGCAAAAATATGCTCTATCAAGAGAAAAATACATTATACTAGAGAAGAGTTTTCTTTTGAGACAAGAATTTTGCTTGATCATTTTCAATTCATTTAATAAAATGATATTACCAAGTAATCACTATACAAGCATTCAAGTGTTTCTTATATGCCAGGCATTGTTCAAAATGTCAGTGATAAAAAGCAAAAAATGTCCCTGACCTCAAGGAGCTTGCATTCCAATAAAAAAGACACTATGTATACAAAGGAGTACATATACAAGATTGTACATACAGACTAGATAACAAAGTAATCTTGTGGAAAGGTCTCCTGCAAAAATAGAAGCTGATGAGTCCCCCAAATGAAATGGTATGGAGTAGAGAAGATGACTTATGACAGTCTATGGGACACTCATGGTTAGCAGGCATTCGCAAGAAATGTGTCCTAAAAAACAGCATAAAGGAGAAAAAAAGATGACTGACAAGTCAAAAACAGCAGAGATGTCAAGGGAGATGAAGGTTGATATAAGGCCATTGAATTTGGCATCTAAGAATTATTGGTAACTTTGGAGAGAGCATTTATCAGTTGAATCATAAGGTCAGAAAGTGAGGCTAATGGGAGTTAGGAAGGAAGGAAGAAGGAAGTAGACAGCTTTCTCAAGGAGGCTAGACACAAAAGGGAGGAGAGATGCAAGATGAGATCAGGAATGGACAAAGTGAGGGTTCCTGAGGATAAGGGCAAGTTGGCTGTGTCTGTTAGTCATAGGAAAACAAATCCTAGACAGGGAGACACTGAAGATTAGTGAGAGAGCAGGGATGACAGAGGACATGATCTGCAGGAGAGGATGGTCTAGAACAGACTTGCTACTAGGCCTACCAAATCTACCCTTCATGGCATATATTCCACTATTTCTCTCCAGCCAAAAGTCTGATTTATTACTTCTAAATACATCTGACTTGTACATAGAAAGGGCTCAATAAATGCCTATTTGATAGCATATGGCATGACTGTTTATAGCCCATATTATTTATTTAGTCTCAAATTCCTGGTAAAATACTTCATTTTATGAAAATAAACTTCATACTATGAAAAGTTTGGAATTTCCTCAAAGTAGAATTCAGTATTCTTAATTCACTCAAAAATAATTTATTTTAAATATGTTAAGTGATATCGCTTTAGTATTTAGGATCATAATAACCTATATTTAGAGCTGGAAAGGAATGTGATCCAACTCTAGCTCCATTTTATAAATAAGAAACTGAGGCAGAGAAGTGATGATTTGCCCCCAAAGTAACCCAGGGTGTCTGGCAGTAGTATATATAAACTTTTACCTTTTGTCTTAGAATCATCATTGTTCCAAAAGCTAAAATCAACATTGGTTCCAAAGCAAAAGAACAGGGTAGGGAAAAAAAAAAAAGAAGAACAGGGTAGGCAATTGGAATTAAGTGACTTGCCCAGAGTCATATAGCTAGGAAGTAACTGAGGCCAATGAACCCAGGACCTCCCATCTCAAGGCCAGGCTCTCAATCCACTAAGCCATCCAGCTGCCTCCAGCTATAGATGACTTCTACAAGGTTCCTGGGGCCAACTCTAAATCTGAAGATCTAAAGAAGCTTATCTTGTTCTAGTCAGCATCCTGCTTAGTCTAGGACTGCCTTCCTTCCTTTCAGTTCAGTGGAGGAGAAATACACCTAGTTAGGGAAAGGTTGCAAGGTGAGGAAAATGATAGAAGAGTAGTACTGTGGCAGAGCCTGAACCATATGCTGATCATCAAAATCCAAGGAGCATGTGGCCAAAGGCGTGATTTCACTGCCCCTCACAACAAAACACTCCTAGGGAGCAGAGCAGAGTCTCAGACCAAACCATTTTCATTCTTAGTGATGTCTAAGCAGGTATGACTTGAGAGTCAGGAGAAAAGTAGAGCACTGTGTGTCTTACACGGGGTGGAGAAGTCAAGCTATACACTTCATTCCAAGGTAGATTAACACTTAAACTGTGGCCAAAACACTCTTCTATATCCTTCCACCTTTAGAATTGATACTATAAGTCAGTTCTAAGGCAAAAGATCGGTAAGGGCTAGGCAATGGGAGTTAAGTGACTTGCTCAGGGTCACACAGCTGGGATGTGGCTGAGGCTACATTAGAACCTAGGACCTCCCATCTCTAGACCCAACTCTCAATCCACTGAGTCACCCAGCTGGCCCTTAGGCCGGTATTTCTTGCAAGAAGTTAATCTTATAGAAGAATTTTTTGGGGACAGTAAGAAAGGAGAATCAAGAATGAGAGAAAAAGAATAAATAATAGGAACAAAGAAGTTAAGTGAGACTTTTGGTATACTTAATACTGGATTCTACTGTTTTAGCATGAAACATGAGCACTGGATATAGAAAATAATAATCAGAAATTAGCTCAGGTTCACATATTTATAGACTTAAGGTCTATAAACTCCTTCCCTTCAATGTCAGTCAACAGCATATATTAAGTGTCTATTATATTACAGGCACAGGGGAAACAAAGACAAAAGTAAACCTGTTTCTGCCTTCAAGACATATAAAGAATGATTCAAATTTATAAGAATAAGAGTCATCCACCAATTCATAAATGATTAGTAGGCTGTTGTCCTTTGTATTCAGAGAACCAAAATGAAATCACTATTTTGGGCTCAATGTACAGTGTGTCTGACCAAGGCTGATCAAACCAATAGTTCTAAAGGCTCTCCCACAGGTCAGGCACAAATAGCCTGGATGAACATGGAGGGATGAAGGTGTCTAAATTTGGGCATCTCATGTTTCTTCTGAACTATAATGATAAATAGCTAAAGTTTATGAAAAGGCAGTTTTCAGAGAAAGAAACCTAAGCTATCACCAATGATATGAAAAGATCCAAATCACTAGTAATTAGTGAAGTATATATAGTAGTATAGAATAGTAGAAACACAAATTAAATTAAATTTAAGGTTCCACATCTCAGTCCAGGAGTGGTTCAATAAAATGTTTAACAACTGACTAGTTTTGAAAAAATGTAGCCACAACACACTTTTAAGTTTTATCAGCATTATTTACATTGTCATCATTGCTTCTTATGCAATCAACAAAACAATAAAGCCCTCATTGAAAATCTAACATATATGAGCAAGTTCCAACACATGCCTTGCACCTCACACTCATGAGACTGGCAAAGTTAACAAAAAAGGAAAATGACAAATGATGGAAGGGACTGGTAGAGCTGTGAATTGAGCAAGTAGTTCTGAAAAGCAATTGAGAAGTACTAGGTCTACACCCCAAAAAGATCAAAGAGGGAGGAAAATGTCTGATACATGAAAATATTTATAATGTATTTTTGGTAACAAAGAACTGAAAACTAAGAGGGTACTCATCAATTGAAGATAGATTAACATATATAAATGTAAGACTGGGAAGACTTGAAGGAACAGAGTCCATTTTATTCAATAACAAAGAAAAACTTTGAAAGACTCAAGAACTCTGATCAATGTAATGACTAACAACAATTCTGGAGGATTTATGACGAAACAGGATACCCACCTCCCGACAAGGAAATAATACACTCAGTGTGTAGACAGACAAATTTTTAGGTCATGGCGAGCACAGGAATTTTATTTTGCTTTACTATGACTATGTTACAAAAACTTTTGATTTTCTTCAGTTTTCAATTTGGTTGAGATGGGGGGTAGAGGGATACCTAAAGAGATAAGGCGGATTTTTGGTCACTGAAAAACTAAAAAAAAAAAATTTTTAACACACAAAATCATATTAATTTCTCCTTTGTATTCTTAATCACTAGTACAGGAAGTCATTAGCTAACTAACCTAGAAAAAAAGGTTTTGATTTTTTTTTTTTTTTTGCTAATAGGCAGAGAATTAGAGAACTATAAACCAACAGACCTCATTTAGAGATCATCATTTTGCTCCAAGAGGAAACTGAGTCTTTAACAATTAAATAATTTTTTTCAGGGTCCCACAGTCATCAGCAGATTTAGGACTAAAACTCCAAGGCTTCTGGATCCTATTCTAGTACATTTGCTCCCAGCCCTTGAAGCACCCGCTTAAGAGCAAAATATATTTATCCATTATTTCTTAGGTATTATTACAATGAATGTTAAAATATCTGTGAACATCAAAACATCTCAACTTAAGATATCATTTAAGTATCTAAGTAGCATAAAGTTTAACAGACAACTTCCTCATTTTCCACTGTCTCCTAAGAGATATATGATAGCACAAAGTAACCACTGGTACACAGAAATACTTGACTCAAAACTAATCAGGGTCATAAAAATGGATGAGTGTTGGCAGAATTTGTTTTTAAAAAACTAGTTTCAACTTGGGAAACATGGTTAATAACTAATAGACATTTGTTTTGTCACAAATAGCCTATATTCCAATAGATAACTCCAAGCACACGATGAAAAACAAATCGAATTGACAAACTGTCTATATTTCATCTAATAGAAATATTAGCTTGTCTAAAATGATTAAGACTTAAGAAGTGAGCAAATTACTGAAGTGAGCTACACAGATAAGTCACTGCTCACCTAAGCAGACAAATGAAACTTGTTTTTGAACATATACACAAACAATTTATCACTTTAAACAAAATAAATGTTACCATCAAGAAAAAGAACATTTACCCATAACACCCTCAAAAATTCTCATATTGAGCTGCTACCACCAGTAGTACATGTATTGCTCCTATACAGAAGCAGTGGACAGATTTTCTCAGAGGATAACAAGGATGTTATTTTCTCTATGGAAAAGATCAATGAAAACTTCAGGGTCTTCCCCACTGAAGTTAAGAAGAATAAAAAATAATCTCAATCTTATTGCTAATGGGTAGAAAGTTTAGATAAGATTGTTCTTGTTTTCAGGGCACTTATAGCTCAACAGAAGGATAACACATAGAACATTTAACTACAATACAAAACACTTAAGAGCCTAGAAGATAAGAATGCAAAGTGTCAAGTGAGATCCAAGTAGGGGAAAAGACCCCAAAAGGAGTGGGATGGGGGAGTCCTAAAAGAACTGGCTTTTGAGTTAGATTTTCAAGAATAAAAAAGATTCACTATAAAGGACTAAGAAGGCAATCTACTGTAAGTCATTGTGTATCTTTCCTGACTTTCCAGATATAAGTAAAAATAGAAATGAAATAAAACTAAACTATAATTATTTCCAATTGAAATATCAATATCCTATTTCTCTATCTCCTTCATTTCCTCCACACTTCAGGCAGCTTGTGGCACAGTAGACTAGGAGCATTGAGACTAGAGTTTAAAATACAGCTTCAGACACAAGCTGTGTGACTTGAAGTCACTTAACCTCTGCTTGCCTCAGTTTCCTAAACTGTAAAATGGGATAGTGGCAGGATTGTTGTAAAGCTCAAATGAGGTGTTTGTAAAAGCATTTAACAGTGCCTAGCATATAGTGGGGACTATGTAATGCTTATTCCCCTTGAATTTACAAAATAAAATTGGAGCTATCAATTTCACACTGTTGCACACAAAAAGGAAGTATGGGGCAGGGTCTTGAACTCAAAATGAAAAAGTTTTAAGGTGAGAAAAGAAATAGGAACTAATTAGGCAAGTCAATTTTTAAAAGTAATTTTACCTAAGGGGAAAGAAGGCTTAATGAATGGTACTGTTGACTTTGGATTTTTAGATTTTAGACCATTGATGCAAAATCTCCCATTCCCCAGCCTCTTAATTTAAAAGAGCAGATTGTTCTATTTAGAACCTAGCCACCAACCATGTGAATTTCAACTTCTTGAAAAGAATTTTCAGATTTGGCTTAAAAAGCACTGTTACACTGGATATGTGGTTATTCTTGAAAAAAGGAGGATATCACTCAGTAGCACACTGACAACGTGGTTGAATTTTAGAATGTTCTACAAACTTTTAAATCACTTTTACAGAAGTAGACAAACTTGTTTGTTCTTTAAGTCAACAAAAATGTAGCACAACTTTCCCCTACTATTTCCAATTATAATTAAACTAGGCAAAAGATGTATAAAGAAAAGTTTTAAATATGAGTACTAATTAATGGGAAAACTACTTATTTAAAAAACCCAACAAGTCATGATTATTTTAATCTTTTGTAGGGAAACTTGGAAGGGAATACGTAGGATTAAAAATTAAAATGCCACAAAAAATCTGCTTATTCCATTCCATCTGTTTATGGATAATAGATATCCATTGGATTATAATGGTTATAATCTTTTACACCACCAATTTCACGCCAAAAATTTGATCCTATTAAATGGGGGGGGGGGGGACACTTCCCATACTTCCATAAAAAAAGACACTGAATAGAAGCTTGTTTTAATTATAGGTTTCTATTAAGCTAAACAGGTAAAAATGTAGTTCTTAAATTCAACATATTCAGTCACAATAATGGTACAATGTTTTAATCTGTAACATATATTTCATATTTTTGCATAAAAATTTTTATAATGGGTATAAAGTTTTAGAAAAATTAATGGCCTTTAAACACTAAAATAAACTTCAAAAGTTCCTGAATAATCAATTCTTGCATGAGGCTTGAATTTGTTATTCAATCAAGTATATAGTAGCTTTAAAAAATACATTTGCTTATCTCCTAACAGTTCTGTCCTCCTACCTAGCCTTCTACCTCCCTTCCCCTTCCCTCCAATTCACTTTACAAAAGTACTGTTTATTCTGCCCATTTTGTTTGCTCACTTTGTTCAAGTAAATTTTTTAAACTATTAAGTTTGCCTTCTCGATAATTTCACTTTTGAAAGGTATGAAAAGGTAAGAACCAAAGGAAAATGTACAAATTTAGAATCCACTCCCAAAACAGAGTAGCTTTCTGATGTTTTTCTCACTATTTGATCTCTAAAATGTCCCTATGGTAATGAAGACATAGGAAAGGTATATCTTTCAATAGTAGTTAAGTCCCTTCTACATTATTCTTGCTTTCAGTCTATAGATTTAACTATATAAATAAGTTTCCTTAACAGAATTTGGGGGAGGGGGAGTTTGACTGAAAACAGTCAAACTACAGTTAACAGAAAGTGATAAAAAATACTTAGCTCCAAGAGTCTTAAGAATTCCAGCAATAGAACGCTAATAAAAGTTTTCCCATATTTTAAATAAAAAATAAACACAAACTGGAAACTTTAATGTAGGAAAAAAATGTAATGGGGTGCCCATAATTCTATTTTCAGAATCAAGGTCCTTAAGGTAATTCTTGTGAGCAAAGGAATTCATTATATATCTTATACTGAATTCTGCCTTAAACCAAAAAAACTTTGTTCAAGAGCAGATGTGTCAAATTCAGTTGGTACAAGCACCACCTGCCCACTATCCCCAATAGCCAGAGTACCGGCTCAACCATATTAAAATGTTATTGGGAAATGTTTAACAAAGTCAAAAATATAGCATAATGATAATTTGTCATTTTCTAAGTGGCCCAACAGGATCTTTTTCTGAGGTTGACACCACTGTCCTAGTGCAATTCCATTTCAGGTGATTCATCTTAGTTTTAAAACAGTAATCTGTAATTGACAAATTTTACTGAAAATAAAGGCAATATCCCTAAGTTTTTCTATTTAGAGAAGGCAATGAATTGATATGTATATTGCCTTCCATAAAGTTCAGTTAAGCAAAGGATACTTACTACATGGCTCAGTGGATAGGGCAGGCTTGCAGACAGGAAGTTCTGGGTTAAAATTTGACCTGCTACTTCCTGTGTGACCCTGGGCAAGTCACTTAACCCCAATTATCTATCCTTAATGCTCTTCTGCCTGGGAACAAATACTTGGTATCCATTTTAAAACAGAAGGTAAGGGGTTGTTTTGTTTGTTTGTTTTTAAAGACAATAGTGGATCAGAAAGGAAAGAGCAAAGGTCCAGATCACTAATTTTTGGCAAAAAGTGATTAATTTGAAAAGTAAAGAAAAATGCATAATGAATTACACAAAGCACAAAGTTTCCAGAATTGGAAGCTATTTCAAGGTTGTATAATAATTTTAAAGTGTTGGCAAAGAAGCAAGGATTTTATTCAAATATTAAAAGAAGTCATTGGTCTGGTGACTGGAGAAATGGACCAAAAAACCCCAAGGCATTATTCCTAGTTCTTACATAATAAAAGAATAACAATTAAATAAACTAATTCATGATTAGAAGAGTCAATCAGCTAATCTCGGTAAAATCAACCACCACCTAAATCCTCCAGAGTGTGATAGATATAGCTCAGTACTTGAGAGTAGGGAAGTAGGGAAAACTTGCTTTTCAATTGCTTGAAACTAGTGTGACCATTATATTACCATTATGTGGGGAAGTTACTTTAACTTCTCCAGGCCATAGTTGTCTCATCTGTAAAATGGAGCTAATAAGTAGTACTTATCTTTGAAAGGTTGTTTTGAGGTTCAAATGAGATAATACATGCAAGCTCAATGGTGCAGTGGATACAGCACAGGAACTGGAGTCAGATCCATATGAGTTAAAATCTAACCTCAGATACTTATTAGCTGTGAGACTCTGAGCAAGTCACTTAACCTGTCTTCCAGTTTCCTCATCTATAAAAAAAAAAAAATGAGGAAAATAATAGCACCTATTTCTCAGCGTTGTGAGATATTAATTGTAAAGTTCTTTGCAAATACAGCACTCTGAAAGCACTATATAAATGGTAGCTATTATAATTACTGTATATTAAATACTTCGAAAAAATTAAAGCACTATATAAATGTCAGCTAATATTTATTTTAGTGATTCTGGCAAGATGAAACATCTGTAAATTCAATAAATTCATCCAACAAAGAGGTTGAAAGCACTTTAGTAACTCCAATCCAATTAGCAAGCAAATCAACAAGTACTTATAAAATGACTGGTGATGTAAAGAACAAGATATTCGGGTAACACAAGAAATGTTTAAGGAACAATGCCAAAGAGATATATGATTAAGTACCGTAATTAATGTTATAGAAATTCAGAAATAAATCAATATAGGTGGCTGCTTATCAACCTGGCTTGTCTTTCAAACCAAAATGATCTTGAAACTTTACCAAAAATAAATTGGATTATGAAAACACTACAAGATGTTTGACCCATCTATCTTCCCCCTAGAATTTTCAATTCACGCTTTAGAAACCAAGCTTTAACTTTATCTTGGTACTTATAACCACAGATCTGGAAGGTACATTTGTGGTTTTCTATTCTAAGGTCTCATTTTACAAAGAAAGAAACCGAGGACAGGGACCCAGAGAGATTAAATAATTTGCCCAAGACCTGGAATTTCCAAGCAGGTCTCGAAACTCCAAACTGAACTCTACATTATAAAGGCAATTAATCAGAGGGCGGAAGAGAGCCTAAGTTAATGCAAGAGTACAATCTTGAAGAATTCAAATCTATTCCTTCCAAGACAAACAAATGTGATTAAAATACTTAACGATCCAAATATTGAGACGCTAGACACCTAATTCTAGTCACCTCTCAAATTTACAGTTTTCTCACAAAGGGTCTCAAGGATAGAAGGTGTAGTCTGGTTTCAGTGAGCTAAGAGACAAGTTTTGTGGATTTCATTCAGTCCTAACAGTACCTAAAAAAATACTTTCCGTATGAAAGAGAAATCTGACAACCTCAATGACGTTACGCCGGCGCCACTAAGCTAAGGCTGGACTCCGGGAGAATAAGGGGGTCCCAGAAATCAAGACCTTCTCCCCTTTCTCCACACATGATCCCTCCCTCCAAGGAAAAGGCAGCAATAGACACCCGAGATAGCAAAAGAATGTCTCCCCAGTGAGACACCGGCCTCCATCTAGCTTACAAATCACCCCAATATTGGAGACACAAGCACACACTAACATGTAACCCTCCCCACCCTCCAGCACCCCGACTCGGCTGCACAGGCGAAGGGGCTGCTTCCAGCACAAAGAGCATTCCCCCACACACACCTCGACTCTCCCGTACTCATAAACACCAGCCCGGCCCCCTCCAATTGTATCTCAGGAGCAAGAACCTCGGGGGGCTAACTAGTGGAGTGTTTAGAGGAGAGTGGGGGCCAGGACCCCCCCCCCAGCATAAGGTGATGGAGATGTGAGTTCGAGGCGGAGAAAAAGGGCAAAGAGGGGGAAGAGATGAGAGGAAGGGGGAGGAAGAGGGTGGAAAAGGGGGGAGGGGGAGTACAGGAAGGAGGAGGGGGAAAGACGGGGGTGGGGGAAGAAGAGGAGGTAAAACTGGAGAGGAAAGG
>NC_058133.1:81293229-81424917 GCF_016433145.1 Gracilinanus agilis | reverse complement strand
CCCCCCTCCCTGCCCGCCCCGCCCCGCCCCCCGCGCCGCCACCACGCCGCCCACTCCTCCTCCCCACCAGAGCGCCCTCCCTTCCCATGGATGATGAAATCACGACGTCACTGCCCTGACATCATTATTCCCCCCCCCACCCCACACACACACCCCCTGGAAACACGAGTTTCACTTTTTTAACCACCGCCTCCACTTTTCCCCTCCCGACCCCCAAGTCTGGGTTGGAACAGGTGTGTCAGCCGAATGTGTGGTGTGGAAGCCAGATAGATGGCAGCTGTTGAATTCTCCCCACTCCAGCATCCTCGCCACCTCTCCTAGAGAATTTTTAGCATAGGTGTTCTCACTTGGAGGGCAGCGAAGACCTAAGACTTTCTCCTCTACGGCGTGACTTCTTACGTGGGACGTCCTTTTGCCCACCCCTCCGCCCCCTTTCCCGATAGATGCTCTCTCGCACTCCCATGAAAAGCCCAGGAATGTGTGCCGAGAGGCAGCAATCACCCCGGAGGCTCATGACCTTCAGACTAAGAAACGAAAAGTGCCAGCTATTAGCCTGATTAAGTGCCCAGGAGAGGTCTGGATTTGGTACCAGAGAACGTAGTTGCTAGTAACCTGTGTCTTCGGACAAATCACTTAGCCTGTGTGTCTCCCAGGTCTTCGTCGATAAAAATAAGGTGACTGGGGAAAAAATTGTCTTCAAAAAAAGTGTTCTTTTAAACCCATACTACTTATCCGGATGCCACCCGTCCTACTCTTTGCACTGGAACACTTTCCAGAGACCGTTTTATCTGATCCTGAAGACATTCCCCTTAGTGCCTACCTAGCCTAGTGCCCCCTACGAACACACTCCATTGTCTCTCTGATAAGGTCTTTGGGTACATTCCCTCCAATGATACATATGGAAATCCACCCTGCCCACTCATCCAGTGTGGCTCATTCATCCACACTTTTTAAGTGTGGACCCATGATTTCATCTATATAGGTCCATCTAGTAGGCACTTAATACATGTTATATTTATTCACTAAAATGTTTTTTCTCAATTGACAACTAAAAATTATATTTAAAACCTACAAGTATAGCTAGAAAAGCCGAACTACTTTGTTAAGAATATAAAGCCTCAATCAAATATTTGAACAACCACCAAAGTACCTACTATGCACCAAAGGGAATACAAAAGAATAAATCTGAACAGCTATTCACATTTTTTTATAATGATCCCTGCCCTCAAGAAAATTAAGTTGGGGGGGGATTTATGAAATATGGATAAAATAATTAGCAATGCTAGAGAGCAAATAAGCTTAGAATTATTGATAGTGGGTATAAATGAAATATAATGGATAATGTGCTTTATTACAACCTTAGACTGAATAGCTTGGTATAGTTGAAGAGTTTGGGAGTTTAGATTCTGCTCCAGGAACTAATTATCTAATATTGAGCAACTCCTTTTAACTCTGGGCCAGAGTTCCCTTTTCTGTAAAAGAATAGAGTTGGTCTAGAATGGACAGCTAATAAGAAGAGTTTGTAAAGAATCCCTTTCCTCTCTGTCCTAGCCCTCACTGCCAGATTCCAAGAAACATTATGCTCCCTCTTGGCAGGATAGTAACCATTTTTCTTTTACTTCCTCCCTCCTTCCACCAGGTAACCCAGAATCTTAGCTTTAGTTGGGTTCATTAGATCTTTTTTCATGGGTTGGGGACATAGTAGCTCATAGCATCAGAGAAGTAGGAAGTCAACAACTATGAAGACAGTAGACTACTTTATTCCATAAACTCTGCTGCAACAACCTTCAGACTCCAGACATTGCCATCTGACCTACACATTAACCTTCCAATATGTGTTATCTCTTAATTAATATCTGACCTTCTTGAGAATAAGGACTATCTTGTTTTCCTATTCATATCCCTGCCTTTAGTACAATATGCAGCACTTAATAGATGCTTCTCTCATTCATTTATCCCGAGGAGTCTTTCCCACTTTATGAGCAATGATCTCTATTTGTGGTATTAACAAAAAGTTCTGAGAGAGGCAGGGTCATTTCTGGCTAGGGCAGGTGGGAAAGGTTTTGAGGAAGAAATGGAATTTGAGTAGGATTTTCAAGTTTGATTAGATTTGGGATGAGGTGCAGCATAACCTAGGAGCAAGAAGAGTGGGGTTGAAGTCTTGTCTCTGAAACGTATTGGCTACAGTAAAGCCACTTAAACCTTCACTGCCCTTAAGCAGATCTCTAAGATTTATATATTATAGAGAAGTTGTGGATTTTTGTTGATGGAGAGACCCATGAAATAATAGATCAGAACCACACACACACACACACACACACACACACACACACACACACACACACAACTTTGGGGAGAGGATAAGTATTATAGGTATAAAAGCAATTTAAAATACACTTTAAAGCCTTAATAAAAAAAAAAAGTCTGAGTATAGCATTCAGTTCTTTTCAGGAACCTGAAAACTAATATCTAATAAATTTATAAAAGGTTTAGATTCTTTAACCTTATAAATGCCTCAGCGTTGATCAACTCTTTATCCAGGAAAGATCAGAGCTAATGGGAATTCTTTGACTCCACCATCTCACCACGGTGTACCCTCCCTAAAAAGGCAGTGAATTCAAGATATATTTTCTATACATGACTAAGCTGAAGTCACCCCCTTTACCAGCCTATAAGCAGGCATACCTACTTAACAGACCAATCAAAGGGAAATAGCATACTTTCTTATGACCCTTTGTGGCTGTAGTTAAAATATTTGTTGATACCCATGATCTGTGGTCAGATGCTTAAGCAGTTTGATGCTAATCATTTGTGGAAACCACAGGAATTCTGTCAATGCAAGTTAAGTGTGATGTTTACGGGATGTTCACAGGACAATCATGGAGAAAATGGAAAAATCACAGTATAGGTTTTTGTGGACTTTGTATTAAATTTGCTAACAAGGAAGCAAAGACTGTATGACCTTTTGTTGGGCATATTGTGGAAAGCATTTTCTTTTTCAAATATGGTTCATCATTAGGTTGAAGTCTCTGTCTACTCTGTGATTCTGAGAGGATCCCTACTGTGAATAATACCAGTCACAAGCTAACCTTAATTTTATCCCTCCTCTAAAAAGGTTACCTCTGAAGCAGTGTAGTTCTCACCTAGCCCTGACATATATTCCAAATTCTATTCTTTCAATATTGCTTCAATATTAAAGTCGAAATAGGAAAGTCATTCTGTGAAAAATAAATTATTTCTTTGAATGCTAGAGTTCTTATTATCAATCAACTACAAATAGAATCGACTTTCAAAGCTCTTACCATTCTATTTTAATTATATACTAAAAATGAATGCCATCTATAATCAATGTGCCAAGGTGACATGATCTAATATTTCACCATTGTTGGTTTCTTAGAATAGCTATTATCAGGTATTATTAACCTGTGACTTTTTTTTTCTAAGAGGGGCCTGCAAATATGTTTTAAAAAATCTAATTGAAAGTGGAAAGCATATATTAAGGAGAAAACATTTTAAAACTAATATTCTATATAGTTCTATACATAAAGACATGAGGGGATAAGAGCACTGGGCCTGGAGTCAGGAAGATCCAAGTCCAAATTCAGCCATGTGACAAGTGGCTTAACTTCTATTTTCTTAATCCACTAGAAAAGAAAATGACAATCACTCCACTATCTTTGCAAGAAAACCTCCTGGGGCATGTGCAGTTAGGTGGCTCAGTGGATTGAGAGCCCAGCCCAGACACAGGACTGGTTTCAAATCTGGACTCAGACACTTCCTAACTGTATGACCCCAGATAAGTTGCTTAACTCCTATTGCCTAGTTCTTACCCATCTTCTGCCTAGGAACACTGTGTTAATCCTAAGGCAAAAGGTAAAGGTAGAAAGGAAGAAAGGAAGAAAGGAAGAAAGGAAGAAAGGAAGAAAGAAAGAAAGAAAGAAAGAAAGAAAGAAAGAAAGAAAGAAAGAAAGAAAGAAAGAGAGAGAGAAAGAGAGAGAAAGAGAGAGAGAGAGAGAGAGAGAGAGAAAGAGAGAAAGAGAGACGGAGGGAGGGAGGGAGGAAGGAAGGAAGGAAGGAAAATCTCATGGATAGTCCTGGGGTCATGAAGAGTCCCAGTGAACAACAACAGGTAGATAAGTCCTATCTTCAAGGTACTAAGCAATAATTTGATTTTAGATGGTTTCCAGTTGGTCAATAAACATTTATCAAGCACCCACTAAGAGACAAAAGACAGTTCCTACCCTCAGGAAGCTCATAGTCATTATAATGAGGAGACAGCAAACAAACAAATAGGTACAAACAAGCTTTATTCAGGATAAATGGGAAATAATCAGGAGAAGATAGGCACCAGAATTAAGAGGGCATTGCCCCTCCAGTGTCACAAAATTAAAAAGATTGGTATCCCAGCTTTTCAAGCTTGAACAGTAGCAGAAGTATGAGCTACATTTTCCTTCCACTATCTTCATTAAGGGTCTGGGATTATAATCAAGATATTACAGAGAAATACTACTTTGAAAGATTTTAGAAATAGGACTACTGAACCAGTCAGTCAATAAGCATCTATAACCACCTACTCTGTGCCAGGCACTATGCTAAGTGCTAGAGATACAAAAAGAGGCAAAAGATAATTCCTGTCCTCAAGGAACTCGTAATAAAAAAATGTTCAACATACAAACAAATATATAGAAACAAGAGATATATACAAGATAAATGGACAATAATTAGCAAAGGGAAAGCATTAGAATTAAGAGGGTTGGGAAAGAATTCTTTTAGAAGATAGAATTTTAGTTGCCTCGTGAAGTAAGCCAGTAGGTGATGAGAGAGAGCTTTCTAGGCACAGGGAACAACCACAAGAAAGCCCAGAGGTGAGAGATGGAATGCCTTGTTCTTGATGCAGCCAGGAGGCCAGTCACTGGGCTGAAGAAAATGTAGTGGATAGTAAAGTTAAAAAAAAACAAAAAACTTACCACTGGGAGAGGCTTTGAATACCAAACAGATGATTTTGTATTTGACCTTGAAGGTGATAGGATGCCACTGGAATTCATTAAAGAGAGGGTTGGACTTGTGCTTTAGGAAAATCACTTTGGTGGCTGAATGGAGGATGGATTGGACAGGAGAGAGACTTGAGGCAGGCAGACCCACCAGCTGGTTATTGCAATAGTCTGGGCTTGAGATGATGAGAGCCTTCAGGAGAGTGGTGGCAGTATCAGAAGAGAGAAGGGGGTAGATTGGAGAGCTGCTACAAAGGTAGGTAGGAGAAAGAGAAGGTTTGGGGAAAAGATAAAATGAGTTTGGTTTTGGATAGGTTAAATTTAAGATGTCAGTTGGACATCCAGTTTGAGATGTCTGAAAAGCAATTGGAGATAAATTGGAAGACAGCAAAGAATTTAGGGAAAGATGGGTAGATTTGAGAATTTTCAGTATAGAGATGGTATTAAACTCATGGGATTTGTTGAGATCATCAAGTGAAGTAGAGATAGAAGAAGAGAGCCCAGGGCTTAACTTCCAGACAACTAGGGTTAGAGGGTATCGTCTTGAGGAGGAATCAGAAAAGGAGTCTGAAAAGGAGCAAAGAGATAGAACCAAGTGAAGAGTAGTGTACCAGAAGCCTAGAAAGAAGAGAGGATCAAGCAGGAGAGGGTGTTGAGCATTGTCAATGGCTGCAGAAAGATCAAGGAGAATGAGGATTGAGAAAAAGCCATTGAGGGGGCAGCTGGGTAGCTCAATGGATTGAGAGTCAGGCCTAGAGATAGGAGGTCCTAGGTTCAGGTCTGCCCTCAGACACTCCCCAGCTGTGTGACCCTGGGCAAGTCACTTGACCCCCATTGCCCACCCTTACCACTCTTCCACCTAGGAGCCAATACACAGAAGTTAAGGGTTTAAAAAAAAGCCATTGAATTTGGCAATTAAGAGCTAATTAGTAACTTTGGAGAGAACACAGTAGAATGATGAGGTTGGAAACTGGATTTTAATGAGTTAAGAAGAGTGAGTGGAGAAAAAGTGAAGGAACCTGTTTTAGATGGCCTCTTCAAGAAGTTTAGCTTCAGTGGACAGAAGGGATATAAATAACTAGTTAACAGGGATGGAAGGATGAAGTGAGTTTTGTTTTGTTTTAAAATGAGGGAGACATGGTCAGGTTTATAGGCAGAAAGAAAGCAGTCAGCTTACAAGCTAAGCCACAAATCCAAAAGACTAAAGATGAAATACAACACTTACTCACCTTCTGCCAAGGAGGTAATGAACTTAAAATATGGAAAGAAACAATTTCCTGACTTGGCTAATGTGAGAATTTGTTTTGTTGGACTATATATGTTTGTAATGAGGATTTCATATTTCTTTTTTTTTGTTGTTCATTTTTTTATTTGCTCAATTGGAAGGGACAGATTATTATGTTTAAAAGATGAAGAAAAAGAAAATTTCAGACTACCAAAAACTTGATACCAGAGTCAACAATACTTTTCTAGTCTCTAGTGGCTTGAATTAAATTCCTTCCCCTGCATCCCTGGTATAATCAATCTCTAAGATGTAGGAAAGAGGCTAAAGGTAAATTATTCTATGGACCTGAATCACTGGGAAATAATCAATTAATCATTACTTTGTGCTAGGCATTGTGCTCAGTGCTGGGAGCAGAAAAGACAAAGGGAAAACAGACCCTGCCCTCCTGGAGCTTACAATTCCTAGAAAGCTTGTGGAGGAAAAGAGAAGTTGGAACTGGTTTGGGACTTAAGACACTACCACCTATATCTTTTTGCCATAGTTTCTCCTATACAAAATATTTGTTTACCTGGTAGACCTACATCATGTGTTTCCTTTGGAAGAACCAAGTAGGCAGAGATAGAATGGAACAGGCCTAAAATGATGAACAACATAAAACAGGATCAGGAAGCAAGTAACTCATGGTTTATGACAACCCCCCCTCAAGCCAGCTGAAAAAACAACAGCTCCAACTCACAGCAGTAGGGTAGTCTTATTTGTATTAATGTTGCTGAATTATTTGCTTGCTTCTCAGCATCCTGCCTTGCCTTTGAGCCTTTGACAATTCCTTTGGTATATTAATTCACCTTCTCTTTGTAGATTCTGGAGGCAACAAAAATAAATGGCACTGCTCTTGCTGGCTTACTGGTTCCACTGTTAGAAATGTTGGGATGGGAGATGGCAGCCTAGCAGGGGCTTTTTAAGGTAGGAGCAGACACCCTCACTCTTCTTTAGTATGGAAAGAGAGTAGCATTTTATGTATCCCAGATGTGGTCATGGTCTGTACAACATCTGTTGAGTGCATTTTATTAATGAACCAGACTATGAATGAGTAACTGAGAGAATTTTTTAAAGTATTCATTTAAATTCAGCTCAATGACCTAATTATAATTTATGTGGTAAACCATCTTCAAATATAAAATAAAGCACGATAAAGTGTTTATTGTTATTAGACTCAAATATGAAGATCATTCCATTCAGGATCTTTTTTCCCCACGGGGGGGGCAATTTTTTTTCTTTTAAACTTTTACTTGCTGAAAACATTACCATATGAGAAAAGAGTTAGAGTTCCACATTCAGTCCTAATTGCATTTAGAAGAGCAATAATAATAATAGCTCACATTTATATTATAGTCCTTTAAGTTCTATAAAAACAATCCTGAACTCTACTAGGAAGTTGACTTCAGATAGAAAAGCAAAGTAAAAGTCCTCATGGAAAACAAAGGAAGTCTAGTGGGGACATATTGATCAGGCTGCTCAATATTTTAATTCAGCCAGGTTGTCTCTGTGGGCATTTCCTTCCTCTCCATTTAGTAATGGCACTGGGAGAAGGAAGAACCTCATCTGTAAAAAAAAAAAGAAAAAAGAAAAAAAGAGGAGGTTGGAGAAGATGATCACTAAGGTACTGTCTAGGAATGGTAGAGATAAAATAAATTATGAGGTTTTTAAGCAAAGAATATATCCAGGAGGAGTCTGCTAAAGCTCCGCTGAAAATGTCTTTGTGCCTTCAACTTTTCAAGATGCTCATTAGTAGGAGTCTCAGTAGGGATTCATCTTTCCACAGAGGTAGGAGACTGTTGAGGTGATAGCATTCACAGCAGACCCAGGACAAAGCTGGGGTACAACTATTCCGTGGTGGTTGCATCTCCTAAGACCCTAGTAGCTGTCACCTCAAAGGATATGGATTCAGGACCCTTTACTTTTTTAAAAAAATGTATTTGTTTGTTGGTTATATTAAAATTCCCAGGTATCTCAACCCTCCTCTCCTCTCCACATCATTTGACAAAAGGCATCATTTGCCAAAAATAAACAAATAAATGAAAATATAAATATATATGTGTGTGTGTGTCTGTGTCTTTTGTGTTTCTTTCTCTGGAGATAACCATTCTCAAGTTATTCTTCAAATATTAATTCTGTAACTGTATATAATATTCTCTTGGTTCTATTTGTTTTACTCTACATTATTTCATGTAGGGCTTTCCAAGTTTTAAAAAAAATTAATCTACTCAGTGAGAGGTCCTGGGTTCATATCTGGCCTCAGATACTTCCTACCTGTGTGATCATGGGCAAGTCACTTAGCCTCTACTGCCTAGCCCTTACCACTGTCTTGAAACCAATAAACAATATTGACTCTAAGATGGAAGGTAAAAGTTTAAAAAAAATTAACCTGTTCATCATTTCTTACAGCGCAATTGTATTCCATCCTAACCATATACCACAACTTGTTCTGCCATTCCCCAATTGGTGAACATCCCTTCCATTTCAAGTTCTTTGCCACCACTAAGAAAGTTGCTATAAATATTTTGGAACTTATAGGTTCTTTTCCTTTTTCTCTGATCTCCTTGGGAACCAGAACCAACAATGATACTGCTGGGTCTAAGAGACCCTTCACTCATCTGATTGTCCTGCTCCGGATATTCTCTAGCTTGTCAGTGTTCTTACACTCTCATCCTTGAAACTGAACCCAATAATTCAGATGAAGTCATGTCCTTATTCCTGAAAGCTATGCCTCTCTTAAATGTAATCCCAAGATGGCACTAGCTTTGTTGGCAGCCATATTTCACTTATGACTTATATTGAGTTTGCAATCCATGAAAGCCCTTTGGTCTTTTCCAAATAAATTGCCTCTTCTGACTTGTATTTATTCTTCAGTCTTTTCAGTGGTGTTCTTTTTCTCTCATTCTATAATAATAATAAGGAGCCATCCCCCTTGCACAAATTCCATCCTTACAATTCTTCTTTTCCCAAAGAGGAGAGCACTATGAGAGGCCATGTAGTATTAAAGAAAATGAAATGAACTTAAGTCAGAAGATCTGAGTAAATGTCCTACCTCTGCAACCTATAAGTTGCATGACCTATGACCTCAATTTCCTCTTCTGTAAAAGGAAGGATTTGGACAAGATAATTTTAAAGGTTCCTACTAGCTGTAAAGTTCTATGATTTTACATATGGTTTTCCAATGCCTTAATCAACTTGGGGAATTGAAGCTTTTTATGGGTACAACATAGGAATTTTAAAATTCGATTAGAACTTAACAATTTTCTGAGTTATTTTAAATAGCCTAAAGCAAAAGATTCTTGGACAATAAAACTCTATATAAATGAAAACATTTATATATTCCTCCATAACTCCATTATCATCTACAAATTGTACATTGCATTTTAACAAATAAAATCAGCCAGAATCAACCAACACATCTTTCTTTGCCATCTGCTTTTCTTAATTAATGCTTTTACCGCTTCTGTTCTTTGGAATCACATTAAAATATTGAGTAATTTCATTTCAATGACTTCTGAGTGTATGAAAAAAATTTAAGTCGTTTTCACATAAATTCAACAGAGGTTATCATTATGTAATTATATAGTCTTTTATTTTTTGAAAGGTTTACAATTATTCACTTAGGGTAGAAAAACCCAACTCTAGCAGTAAATAACTTTATACCTTGGAAACTCCACCCCCTCCAAATAAATATGTACATAAATAAAAGAGTATGAAATGGAATTTTTATAGGAATCCCACTGCTTTGTAAAATAGAATCGTCAGAAGCATTGTTAATTGAGAAAAATGCCCATCTTGAGTGTGCTTTTGATTTAATGCTCATTTGCTTTTGATATGATACAATAGATCTTGTTTGAATAATCAGTCAATTTAGCCAGGCTTCAGACATCCAAGAGTAATACAAGACTCAATTTACTCTAGTGAACAGCTATGCACACACGTCTGTAATTCTGATGTCTGCGCAAGGGAGCTTATTTACACAGTCAGGGCTACTGTTGACAAATTGTCTAGTACAAGAGCAGGAGGAGGATTATTTATTCATTGAAGAGTGCCTGTGCAGAGCAGGCCCTTTTCCTCCAAACCCTAAATAAGCGGTTGATTTAATGAAGTCAATCAAACAACAAGTTAATTCATTTGAAAAAAAAAGTCAATTAATCCATTTGTTAGCTGAATAGTCAATTCAGTGAAAGAAAATATAATCGATCTGTTCACTCCACATTGATATAACCTTAAAAGAAACAATGTTTCCTCTATGAGTTATTAGACAAAGAATTTTTCACATAAAAAAACCTGTTCATTCATCACATTCTGTCCCTTAACTGAGGAAGCTGCATACTAATGTGAAAGGTACAGAAACATTACTCTAATGCAACCTGACATTACTGCTTGATGAAATTCATTTATGTGTTGAATCAATTGGGCAGTGCTGTTCATACCTAGAAAAATCCTCCTTGAACTTTGAAGTCAATTAACTATTACTATAACGGAGGCTTGTATTCAGGTTTGAAAAATATTTTTCTTGTAATTATCTTACGAAACGGGTAGTTTATGTATCATAAAGGTATATAATGTTTTATTTTATGCATTTAAAAACCATTACTCTGAGAAGGGATCCATAGGCTTCATCAGACTGCCAAAAGGGTCCAAGACACACACAAAAAAGATTAAGAACTTTTATCTTTGAAGCAAAGGGCCTGAGTTTAAGTAAAATTTTAAAACACCAAATTTGTAGTATTCTCCCTTTCTGCACCTCTCTTACACAGTCTTCCTAAATAAAATTAAGAATGATCTTCTAGAAAGGTGAATATACAAAAATAAATAAATATACAAAATAGATAACATTGGACAGCCGTTTATTTCTTCTACTACAAAAGAAATGCTTAGAATAAAGATTCATAAAGTATACGTTGACAAACACTTGACGCAGGAAACCATTGTGATTCTCATTATACTTTCTTAGAAGGTTGATTCTTAAAATATCAAAATATAAAATACTTTGTGGGACTGCTAAAGAGGTATTTTACTTTCATCCCAGACCTATACATCTGAGTAATTCACTGAAGGTCCATATCCTCTGACAAGCCAGGGTACTGACTGGAATTTATCTTCCTGGCAGTGACCATCTTCTCCTCTGAGAAACTATTTCAGAGATTACTTACCAAGGAAAAGTAGTAGCACCCAAACCCATAAGCTACTGATCTCTCAAATGTATGATATAATAATACTAAAAGCTAGTATTTATATAGCACTTTAAGGCTTTCAAAGTATTTTACAAATTCCTTCTCATTTTATTGACACCATGGCATAAAACACCCATCTCAGGGATTCTCTTCCTGTATTGCATGAAAGAAACACTAAAGCAATCAGAATTTGGAGTCCAGTCTCACTCCAATTCACTCCAACCACTTTAGCAGCCATTATTGTTTTTTTTTATTAATTAATTTAGAATATTTTTCCATGCTTACATGATTCATGTTCTTTTCTTCCCCTCATCCCATAGCCAATGAGCAATTTAACTGGGTTTTACATGTATCATTGATCACGACCTATTTCCATATTATTAATATTTGCATTAGAGTGATCATTTAGAGTCTATGTCCCCAATCATATCCCATCGAACCATGAGATCAAGGAAATGTTTTTATTTTTTTTCTTTGTTTCTACTCCCACAGTTCTTTCTCTGAATGTGGATAGCTTTCTTTCTCATAAGTGCCTCAGAATTGCCCTGAATCATTGCATTTCTGCTAGTAGAGAAGTCCATTACGTTCAACTGTGCCATAGTGTATCAGTCTCTGTGTACAATGTTCTCCTGTTTCTGCTCCTTTCACTCTGCATCAATTCCTGAAGGTTGTTCCATTTCACATGGAATTCCTCCAGTTCATTATTCCTTTTAGCCCAACAGTATTTCATCACCAACAGATACACAATTTGTTCAGCCATTCCCTAATCGAAGGGCATAGTAGCTATTATTGTTAAAGAAATAGTATGGGTAGTTACTTGGTAGCTTTGTTTTTTAACTAATTATATTTGCTAATTACTTCTTTTTTACTTTTTGAGTATTGTCAGTATTCTCTAAATTTCAGACCTCTTGGAAAAACCCATATGGTCCCATCCTAGTTAGGGATCTGGTCACAGAAATACCCCAGGTGTTCTTGTTCTTTCAAAATCACAGACAACAAACTAAACAACGGACAAATTCCCCGACTTCCAGAAAATTCTTATCTGGAAATGTATATTTTAAAATGGACTCTTGATAAAGGATCTGAAATATAACTCAGAGTATGGATCAGACTTGTAGGCCCGAATGGTGGAAATTGTGGGGAAATGCTCTTTATTATGTTTTCGTTGCTGAGGAGACAGTAAAGAAGGTCTTTAACCACAGAATAGTGCCAGAAACCATGCAAATTTGAAACGGACAAAAGCCAATTCAGAACCAGAGTACTCAGTACTCAACTTTTGCACTTTAACCTTAATGCTTAAGGCCCATTGAGATTTACCTTAAGAAACTTAAATGAATAAAACCTTTAATATACATATATCTACCCCATAATAACTATAATATAATAATAATGTGACAATCAATAAACATTTATTAAATGCATACTACATGCCAGGCACTGTGCTAAGTGCTGAGAATACAAATTAAAAAAAAAAAAAAAGACAGTCCCTACTTGCAAATAAGTAAACTTGCAATCTAATGAAGGAAGACAACACAAGAAAGGATACTTGCTAACTGGAGGCAGGGAGCAAGGAGAGAAAGGAAAAAGTACTGGGCAACAGCATTATGGAGAGGGCAGAGTTGGGAGGCAAATGAGAAATGGGAAATGAAGAGCTAAAAGTATTATGGTTCTCAGATTAAAGAGGTTGTGAATACTTGGAAGGACTACAACTGGTGAGTTATAAACTCATTGGTGTTCATGTCTCAGGATAGGATTTTTTTTTTTTTAAGTAAAAAAACTCCAAGTCAGCTTAATGACCAAATATACTTATGTTAGAAAGTCAAAGAAAGGATTTAGGAACTTCTCACTCTCTCAAAGGTAGTTTATTTCTAAGATCAAACCACTTAGGTGACGTAAGATAGTTTCTACACAAGCAATTTGGAATTATGGCTCTAAAATCACTAAGCCTTGAAGAGTTTTTGACCCTGAAATTCTACAAAGAGATCAAATAAAGAGGCAAAGTACACATACGTAAAAAAACAAACTATTTTTGTGACAGCAAATAGATCAAAATTAAGGGAATACCCATCAATTAAGGGATGGTTGAACAGCTTATGGAATATGATAGAATGGAATGAAATACTTTTGAACTGTAAGAAATAATGAAAAGGACAGTTTCAGAGATACCTGGGAAGAATTGGAGAGACTGAAGCAAAGTGAAGTGAGAAGAACCAAGAGAATAATTTATATAGCAGCAATAATATTGTAAATATAACTTGGGACATAGCAAAAGAATTTGGAAAGACTTAAGAACTCTGATCAGTGCAATGACCAACCACAATTCCAGAGGGTTTGTGATGAAATATGCTACCCACTTCCTGAACAGAGAAGTGATGGACTCAGAGTATAAATTGAGTATATATTTTTGGATGGGTTCAGTGCAGATATTTGTAATTTGTTTTGTTTTACATGTTCTTAGATCAAAGATATTAGTTCTTCAGAAGCAGGCAAACCCCAAACTCCAAAGTTCAGTTTCTCCCTCAGGCTATCTGGGCAGGATTCTTTAAAAATTATAGTAAAACCCCTCTGCTAGACCAACATTCACACTGGTTGTTATACTCCCTGGTGAGAAAATTCAGGAAACTCATTTTATATGTGGAGTCTCCTACTACATTCCCAAAGAACCTCCCCATTAGCTTAGTCCAATCCAGATTTCTAGAGATGAAAAAATGTTAGCCTCTCCTAAGCATGAATCATTGCATTAGAGATCTAAAGCTGGAAGGGACCTCAGAAGCTGTTTTACCGGACATATTTATTTTATACATAAGGAAACTGAGTCATAGAAAGACTAAGATACACTTGTTCTAGGTCACATAAGTATTAAGCATCAGAGGCGAATTTGAACCTATCTTCTGACTGCTCAACCAGGGCTCTTTTCCTTTTTCCACCTCATGGTTAAAACTAATCCTTTTAAAATTATCCTATCCTAGCTTGTTCCATCCTCCCAAAATCAAAATCATTTTTAGCTCTTTGAATGCCCAAAACACTGAAAGAAGGGTATTATTATGTTATTTAAATAACAAAATGAGAGAGCAATAACATTTCAATGCAATATAAAAATGCCCCCATTTAGACAGGACCCAGATGACAAATGGATTGCATTCTAAAAGTTCATTTGTCAAAGATTGTTTGGAACGGGGAAATCATTCCCTATAAAAAGTGTTATAAATAGTGGTTAGTTCCAAGGTAGCCTGTAATAACCTATTTTATTTAATCCATAACACAGATTAACTTTAGTACTAATGGAACAAATCTCAGATGAAGCAAAGGAAGTAAAAGTTTTCTCCTCTTAGAGACCTGGGGATCTACAAAACAGTCTTCAAAAAAATATTTGGGTAACTATATTTCAACACAATTGACTTATTTTGTAATTCCATGTATTTTACTTCATGCATTTATATATACATATATATATATATACGCAAATATATATATATATGTATATTTGGAGAAGGGGTCCAGACTGCCAAAAGAATCCATGATGCAAAAAAAGTTAGGAACCCTTGTCTTAAGAAGCACAGTCCCAGATTTAAGGAAGATTTTGAGGCAGATGAAATATATATTTAGCATACTCCCTTTCTATACTTCTTCCATTTTCTCTTTTTTCATGTCCTTTAGGAGCCTCCAATCCCTCCACTGTTTCTCTCTACTTAAGCTTACCTTAATCTTCTGTTCCATGATACAAAATTATCAATCTTTCTTCCCTCTCAAACACTCAAAACTCCCATTTGTCTTCAACTGTGCTAACTGATAGGATCTCCAAGTGAGAGAGGCTCTATGGAGAAGGGTAGAAACCTAAGAATTGAAGGCAGGGGAATGTTTTTTAGGGGGAGTGGAGGAGGAAGAAAAACCAGTGAAGGTTACAAAAATGGATCAGTTCAAGAGGTAGGAGGAGACTAAGGATGAGAAAACATCACAGAATGCAAAACATGAGAGAACTTTTAAAAAGAAAGGAGGTGTCAACAGAATCATTACTACAGAGGACTCAAGTTGAATTAGGAGTCACTAAGTTTACAATTGGGAAGTAATTGTTGATGTTTTAAAGAAGTGTTTCAGTTTGGTAGAGGGATGACAGTCCAGTTGTAGAGGGTTGATAGGGTAGACAGTAAGAAAATGAAGGTAGTCAGAGTATTCAACTCATTCCAGCAATTTGGGAAGATAGAAATAAAAAGAGCATTTGGACTAAGAGAAGGGCTTTTTCAAGGTACAGAAAACCTGTATACATTTGAGGATAAAAGAGAAGGAGAGAGAGATTTAAAATGCTAAGGATGGAATCACTGTGGACACAAATCCTGAAGAAGGGGATGGAAATCCACAGTCTATATTTGTGGAGGAATTAGACTTGCAAAGGGACTTAAAGAAACTTGGGAAGATTAGGGACCCCCAAGGTCCACTTCAAGGAAACATGGGACACACAGCAAGACAGTAAAGCAATCTAGTTTCTTAGAGGGAACATATTTCTGAAGTGTAGGCTAGTCAGGGACTTTGGTAGGAAAAACCAGGACAGTAAGTCACTAGGGTCCTGGAGGAAATGGGGCATATCAGTTAAGTCTGATGAGTGTTTATTGGGTTCTTATCTGTGTCTTGTTGTTGTTTGTTCTTTGTTTTCAAAGAGAACTGATAACATCACTGGTGATGTCTTGACTTGTGCATGAATTAGATTTAAGTAACAGAGTTGCCCAAAGTGGTCAGCCTCATTCTCTCTTCCAGAGTTATCCAAGTTCAGTGGCAAGACAAAAGGTCAAGAAAACTGATGATGGCTTGGGATGCAGTGGATGACATTGCTGACTTAGATGTCTGACCAAGCTCTAAGCTCCCCAGCACCTGCTTCAGCTGCCTCCACATTCATTAGAACAAATCATTCTCATCTGCCCATTCCACCAAGGGAAGTCTTCACATGCTTGGGACAGAAAACCTCCTAAATCATGACAAAGTATGGAGAGAGAGGAGGAAGAGCCAGACCTGGGGACTGATGTTGATTCATGTTAGTGAAAGGAGAGAAGACTCCTGGCAAGTGGAGGCTAGTTGATATTCAAAATCCTCACCTCTGAGGAAGGGGCTTTCTGCCATCATTTCTCACAGAATAAATTTCTCACAGATTTTCAGCTTCCCTGGGCATTTTTCCTTTAGTAGAATAGGGAGGTTACTACTGAGATCTTTATAGAAAGGAAGAAAGACAGTTATTGATATAGGAAAAAAGGCAGATATTTAGAAGTGGACAGGAATGGTAGAATTCACTTTTGACAGCCTTGATCTCTTTATGATAGCTCATTTTATGTAACTGTGACATTGTTGTTCCCATGTTACAATGTTCTCCTGGTTTTGCTGACTTTGCTCTGTTTCATTTCATGTAGGTGTTGCCAGGTTTTTTCTGAAATTATTTTCATCATTTCTTATAGCACAATAGCATTCCATCACGATCATATACCACAACTTGTTTAGCTATTCCCCAATTGATGGATATCCTCATCATTTCTGATTCTTTGTCACTGCAAAAAGAGTTGCTATAAATATTTTTGTACAAATATGTCCTTTCTCCTTTTTAAAAAAAATTATTTGATCAGTAATGATATTGCTGGAGCAAAGGGTATTCCCAGTTTTAAACCCCTTTGGACATAGTTCCAAATAACTTTCCAGAATAGTAGGATCAGTTCAAACTCCACCAATAGGGTATTAGTGTTCCAATTTTCCCATACTTTCTCCAACATTTATAATTTTCCTTTTCTGTCATATTAGCCAATCTGCTAGGTGTGAAGTGGTTATCTCAGAGTTATTTTAATTTGCATTTCTCTAATCAAGAATGATTTAGGTAGCTATAGAGCTTTAAGATTTTACAAAGTGATTGACCTGCGTTATCTCATTTGATCTTCACAGCCACACATGAACTAGGTTACATTATTCTTTTCATTTTACAGACAAGAAAAATGAGATGCAAAAATATTAAGTGATTTGCCCAGTGGTGCACATCTAAGTGTCTGAGAGAGAATTCGAAATCTGGTCTTTCTCAAATCAAATCCTAAAGACTTCCACTAGACAATTAAGTCACTTCTCATATATGAGATAAAATTTTATTATTCGTTATATTAGGCATTGTAGGAGATAGAAAAGAAAGAGAAGGGGCAGCTAGCTTTGTGGTAGAGTGACAGACCTGGAGTCAGGAGGGCTTGGGTTCTAATGTGACCTCATTTCCTAGCTGCATTATCCTGGGGTCACTTAATTCCAGTTGCCTAGCCCTTACTGCTCTTTTGCCTTAGAATGGATACTTATATAGATTCTAAGACAGAAAGTATTTTATTTTTTCAATTTATTAATTTATTTATAATATTTTTTCATGGTTTCATGATTCAAGTTCTCCCCCACCCCCACCCCAGAGCTGATGAGCAGTTCCACTGGGTTATACATGTATCATTGTTCAAAACCTATTTCCATATCATTAATATTTGCAAAAGAGTGATCATTTAAAGCCAAAATCCCCAATCATATTCCCATTGAACCATGTGACCAAGAATATGTTTTTCTTCTGTTTTTCTATTCCCATAGTTCTTTCTCTGGATGTGGATAGCATTCTTTCTCATAAATCCAGAAGGTTAAGTATTTAAAAAAAAAAAAAGATCTTTGTTTCTGCCTTCAGGGTGTTTATAATCATTATGAGCAGTTAAGACTTAAGTATCAATGTATCATGTAGAGGAAAGAACACAAGACTTGGGAGTCGGAGTATCTATTCTACAACTTATTGAGTGACTGGATGTCATTCAGCCTTAGTTTCCTCATCTATAAAATAGGGATAATAGCACTCAGGTTATCTAGTTCTTTGGCTTGTTGTGAGTCTGTTGTTAAGAGAATCAACATAATTCACTTTGTCAACATTAAGTTCTATATAAATAAGTTTGCCTAATCAGAATTTTATCCCTCAAAAGTTGGAGGAACCATCAAGGGAAAACATATTGTAAATCCAATTTTCACCAATGGGCCAAAACTGGTTACTGTGATGAAAGTGGTGGAAACTGAAGGAAAAATGATCATTTCTATATTGAGTTTGTGACAGAGAAAAGAAAGGTAGTTCAGAGTCTGATATACATCCTAGATATTGAGTATGATCAGAACAAGGATAGATAAGATTTAATATGCCAAAATTCTACTGGAAAGATATCAAGAATGAAATTCTGAAAACCCAAAAGGAAACAATTCCAGCCAGGAGGAAGAATAGGAACTATCTAAAGAGAGAAATTTGAATACATGGATAATTCACCAAATTATATTTTTAAAAGCTATGTACAGAAGGTGGAAACAAGGGCAAATAACAAGAAAATGACTACAAAAGCAATGCCATACAGATACAGTCAGGAGTAATAAATCTCAGAATGAGCTGAGATTATCAAGGAAAGTTAAGAACAACAAAAGAGGATTTGTTTTTGTTTTTTTAAACTAGTGTTTAGTGAGGAAGATCAAAGAAGTGATATAGCCATTGTTCAGTGTGGATATGATGATGATAACTGATAATGAAGAGAAATCAAAAGTACTCACTCCTTTTTATTTCTGTTCTTTTTGACAAAAAGAATAATGTTTCAGATGTGAACAGACAGCAAAAATGACCACTAGGGAGTTCATATTAACTATAAATAAGGACATATTAAGACACTTTGCTGCCCTTGCCAAATCACCTGGATCAAATGAACTGTAGCTTCTAGAAACTTCCTAGAAATAAGAATGTGATAGTTCCAGAGTACTTTGCCCTGGTCAGATTACATCTCTAGAATATTGTGTTCTGTTGTGGACAGCCCTGTTTAAGCAAGACCCATAAACTGGAGAACATCCAGAAAAAGGCAACTAGGATGAAGGGTCTTGAGTATGTGCCATATGAAAACTATTTGAAAGAACCAGAGATGTTCAGTTTGGAGAAGAAAAAACCAGGAAAGTATGCTATCTTTTTTGACGTACTTGAAAGGTTGTCATTTGGAAGAGAGCCTAGACTTGTTTGGTTTGGTCCTAGGTGGCAGGAGTAGAAACAATAGATTTTAGCCACAAGGAGGCAAGTTGAGGTTTGAAGCCAGGAAAAACTTCCAAATAATTAAAGCTTTCAAAAATAGAATGGACTTCCTCAAGAGGTAGTGAGTTCAGGGTGGCTAAGTGGAGAGAGCTCCAGACCTGAATTCAAATCAGGTGTGACTGAATAAGTCACTTAACCCTGTTTGCCTAGACATTGTTCTTCTGACTTAAGACAGAAAGTAAGGGTTTTAAAAAAAAAAAAAGTAGTGAGTTCCTCTTCACTGAAGGTCTTCAAGGAAAGGCTGAATGACCACATTGTCTTAGAGATTCTGTTTTTTCAAGGAATTGGGGAGAAGTGTAAGGGTGAAAAAGAGGTTTTATGTGTTCAATATATTAAAGATGGTCACCAGAGGATTGAACTATTATCAGTACTCAATTACAACTTGAAATCGTAGAATCAAAATTTTTTGGGAAAAAGGAAACAGAGAAAGATCAACCAATACAGAATGCAGTGGTCTCTGTCCTACCAATAGTAGACAGGACTATTGTGCAACCTGGAGAGGGGGTGGTGCATGTCAAAACATACAAGGCATTCACTCCTAGTGATATGGAGGTTTTAAAACGCCGTTTTCCCAGATTCTACGAAAAACCTTACAAAAGTTTAAAAGAATTAAAGCGGGTGTTCACACTTTTTAACCCTAGTTTCGATGATGTCGAATTTCTTTTGGGGGAATTTTACACTCCCTCAGAAAAGGAAAAATTCCTGACCGAAACTAGGACGAACCCCAATTTAGAATCATGGCCGTTAGTATATCAAGATCTAGATTTCACTCAACATGCAAACATGAGGTACTTGTTAAGATGCAGAGCTGATCTTATCGAAGCAATGAGAAATTTTGCAAAAAGGCCAAATGCATGGCAAAAATTTGAGAAACTGAGGCAAGGGGAAGAAGAGCACCCGAGCAGTTTTCTAGACAGAGTTATTGAAGCTGCTGAAACGATATTAGGACTTAGAGATACTCATTCCCGGGATACGATTGATCATATAAGGATTGTAATGGGAACCTCAATCCCGATACAAAATTACTTCAGGCAAAGTTGTCCACAGTGGGAATCATTACCACTGGAGGATATTAGGAACCATGCAGCATATATACATGATTCCAAACAGAAAGAAGTGAGAATGGTTAGGCAATCTGACAATGAGAAAGATGAGATCATAGCAGACTTGAAGAGGCAGTTAAAGCAGTCGAGGCGGGAGAAAGAAATCGAAGAGGTGAAGAATTTTGCTCTTCAAACGAGTAGAAACCAGTTTAGACAACCTGCCAACAGCACCCCAAAATCAAAATCAGCACCCCGATGCTACTTGTGTGGGAAGATCGGGCATGTGATTCGTTTTTGTAGATATAAGCAACAAATTGATTTTTCAAAACCCAATAATCAAAGAGATAATAAAAAACATTTTATAATTCAAAGTGGGCTAGAAATAATGAATCAAATAGATATAATCAAGAAAAACATACAGATACTTGCTGCAATCACACATGCAAAAAGTATAGTCAAACACCTTCGTTAGATGATATGGAGAGATATATACAAATGGGCACTTAACCAAAAAAATCATTATGAATCGAGATTTCTAATTTAAAACCTATCAATCAGTGTAATTTGGGTGTGGCAGAGTCTAAGAGAATTGAGGGAAGCAAAATGAGAAATCAAGGCAAAATAGAAAAGGTGTCTAAAGTAATCTACACAGCGGATACACATAGGTCTGTGGTAGATAATGAGCAATGGGAAGACATAATGCAAATGCGCAAAGAAATCTTTGGCATTAAGGAGAATGAGTATATAAGGGATCAGCTTTCTCATTCCATATCACACACATTGGGTGGGAAGCATGAATCAAACCATTGCAAAGAATCAAATCAAGAAAATTTGCAAACGGGTTTAGAATTAGATGCAACAGTTCTTTCCCATGCAATTGCTTTAGACACAAGGTCACAGTTAGAGGTTAAAGAGCAAAAAAGTCTAGAGGTTGGCAAGAACTTGATTTTAAAGAAACGACCCACTAATTTAAAAAATGATAGCAGCTGTGTAGGAAAGTCAAAATCCACCTTTCTCAACCCCTTAGCTACAGAATTTCATCCTAAACTTTGGGGAAGAGATAGAAAACAGTTGCCTTCTTCTACAATCAGTGTGGCTGAACATAACATTGAGACTGTTACTGTGATTGATAAAAATAAAAATCATCTAATGTCAGTCACAAAAACAGTAGGGCAAAATAGGGAACAACAGTCAGCTTTTGAATCAGTAATTGAACCTGAAGTGTTGAAGGGAACACAAGCTAACTATCATACAATCCCGGAGACTAATGAAGGAGAGATTGCTGATTTGAGGCTTGACAATTCTTTAAAGAGCAGAGTGGAAGATAGAACAAATCAAACTTCCATTTCTGAAGCCCTTAATGAAAGCCAACATGGAATTTGCAATAGTGACAATGACTTACAAGCTCTCAATGAGAGTATGCTCTTTAAGCCTGCTTTCTGTAATCCGGATTCTAAACTGAACTTGCCTAATGGTGCTATAGGAAGTTTGGGTTTAGAGACAAAAGACCATACGCAACAAAGAATCAATGACAAGTGTACACAAAATACTGAGGATTCTTTACTACCCTTAGTGCCAGTGAAGTCCAATGACAGTGGAGAACCCTTAGTTACTCTAGAAATCGGGGAATACAATATGAGGGATTACTCGACACAGGGGCAACTTGTTCCGTACTATGAGAACCACCTGAAGGATGTCAATTTCAAGACAGTTTAAGAGTAAGAGGAGCTTCTGGGGTAGCACAACAAGTCCCAAAGCTAAAAGTTAAAATGTTAAAATTTGGACCTCTGACTCTTGAACACACCTTCCTATTGATGCCATCATGTCCTTCAAACCTCGTGGGAAGAGATCTTCTATGCAAATTGGCTGCAACCATCCAATGTCAACCAGATGGGCAAATTTATTTACACATACCTAAGAGATCTCTGAAACACCATCCCATTTTATTTTTAGACACATGTAGTGAGGAACCATCATACCAATCAACTGATAACATCTTTGAGGTTCCAGATGATATTCCAGATTATGTGTGGGCTAAAAATTCAAATGAGGTGGGCAGGATATTGTTAGTGGAACCAGTAAAGATAGAGGTGAAAGAAGGCTTACCTCCAAGAATTCCTCAGTTCAGACTTAGTCAAGAAGCGATAGAAGGAGTGAAACCCATCATAGAGAGTTTATTAGAGCAAGGCATATTAAAATATGGATTTTCACAATACAATACACCAATCATGCCAATAAAGAAAGCAAAATTATCTCCTGATGGAAAGACTCAATGGCATTTAGTTCAAGATCTAAGAGCAATAAATGACCATGTGCAAAAGACCTATGCCGTGGTACCAAGTCCATTGCAAATCATTGCAGCAATTCCACCTGAAGCTGCTTGGTTTACTATTCTGGACTTGAGCTCTGCGTACTTCTCTGTTCCCCTGCACAGAGACAGCCAGAAGCTGTTCGCTTTCTCCTGGGAGGGTAAATCTGTCTTCTGGATGCGTTTGCCCCAGGGATTTGCAGATTCAGCTTCACTCTTTTGCCAAATTCTGCAGAGAGACCTTGAGTCGATAACATTCCTTGACAGCAAAATGGTACATTATGTTGATGACAACCTGCTAATGTCACCATCTGCTGAAGTCTGTTACACTGATAGCATACACTTGATCAAAGAGCTAGGCAAAAGGGGCCATAAAATTTCCAAATCGAAACTTCAATTCGTGAAGGAAAAAGTAAATTATTTAGGATTCATCCTAGAGAAAGGCTCCAGAAAAATTTCCAAAAAGAGAACACAAGATATACAAAATTTGAGTTTGCCTAAGACCAAAAAGCAACTCAGGGCAATCATAGGAATAACGAGCTTCTGTAGAAACTGGATTCCAGGTTATGCTTACATCGCAAGACCTCTGATAGAGCTAACCAAGAAGGAAGTTCCAGAACCGTTAAAGCTGAATAAAGAACATACCCATGCATTAGAGAAATTGAAATCACTTACTCTATCAGCTCCAGCCCTAGGTATCCCTGATCATGACAAACCATTCCTACTATATGTGCATGAAGACAAAGGGATAGCCTCCAGTGTTCTCACACAAACATTTGGATATAGACTTAGACCAGTTGCTTACTACAGCTCTAAGTTAGATTCAGTGATTTGTGGTATGCCTAGTTGTTTAAAAGCTATAGCTGCTGTAGCCATCATGATTAGAAAATCTTCATCCTTGGTATTAGGGAGTGAACTGAAAGTATTTTCCCAACACCAAGTGGAATCTACTTTAAGAAACACCAACTTACAGGCATTCACTTCTCAGAGATTATCAAGATACCAAGCGATTCTGTTGGCTAGTGAAAATATAACTTTTCACCGGTGCAGAAACATAAATCCTGCAACTCTGATTCCAGATTTACCTCTGGAAGGTGAAAGTCTACACATCTGTGAAGATGCACTTAACATCATGCATAAAACAAGACCTGATTTAGACGATAAGCCAATGAAAGATCCCGATATTACCTTATTCACAGATGGATCATCATATGTAGTAGGCAATCAGAGATATACCGGAGCAGCCGTAGTGACAGCCTCTGAAACCCTTTGGTACTCATCATTACCATCTACCATGAGTGCTCAAGGAGCAGAATTAATGGGCTTAATCTACGCTCTAAAAATTGCAGAAAATCTAAAAGCTAACATTTTTACTAATTCTCGTTATGCTTTTTCGAGAGTCCATCATTCTGCCATAATTTGGAAAAATCGAGGTTTAATTACATCAAATGGCAAACAAATAGTGTATGGCAATTTAATTAATCAGTTGTTGGATGCAATCCAATTACCAGCCCAAGTGTCAGTAATCCATTGCAAAGCTCATACAAAAACCCAAGGACCAATCAAATTAGGGAACAAACAAGCCGATGTGACTGCCAGATATGCAGCAAGATATGGACCTCTGACAATTCTGAACTTATCTTTGGTGGAGGAAGAAGATCTAAAAAATGCATACTCCCCAAAGGAAGTGAAGGATTGGAAGAAACATCACGGTGCATATCTTGTTAATGGAGTTTGGTTAGGAGCAAATGGAAAACCGATGTTACCTAAATCCTTATATTACACATTTTGCAATGCACTACACCAGAAAGGGCATTATGGAACTCTGGGCATGGTAGATTCTATAAATAGGTATTGGAATGCAAGGGGCATATATGAAGTTGCTATGAGAATTTCACAGTGGTGCAAAATTTGTATGCATTACAACCAGACAATCACAAAAGTTCATAGTCTGGGAGGAAAACCTTTAGCTTACACACCATTTGAATGCTTACAAATTGATTACATCACAATGCCAAGGAGTAATGGTTATAGATATGCTTTAGTAATAGTGGATAGATTAACTAAATGGCCAGAAGCTTTTCCAGCAAAGCGTAACACCTCAGCTTTTGTTATGAAAATCTTACTAAGAGAATTAATACCTAGATTCTCTATACCATTACATATTGCATCAGATTCTGGGTCCCATTTCGCAAATAAGATTCTAGCTACAGTTTATGAAATATTAGGAATTAAGAGACATCTTTACTCAATATTTAGACCCCAGTCCAGCGGACAGATTGAACGAGTGAATAAAAGTCTAAAAAATCTTATAGCAAAATTATGTGCAGAATCTCATATGAAATGGCCTGATGCATTGCCATTAGCACTATTCCACCTAAGAAGCCAACCCAACAGCATCACACATATTTCACCATTTGAAATGCTGTATGGACATCCACCATTCCATGGCAAAGCACCTCAAAGCATTCACAAATTATCACACCTAGGTATGGAATGCAAGCTATATGAATATATCAAATTGCTCAAGCAACGATTAAATCAACTTCACAAATTAGGCTTGATACATCAAAGAGTACCTTTTGATTTTGATCTACACAACTTCCAACCCAGAGATTATGTTTATACCAGAAACTTCGCTAGGAAGACTGTGTTAGAACCCAAATGGCTTGGACCTTTCCAAATAATATTAACAACTCCAAGTACAATCAAAATTGAAGGAAAAGATCCGTGGTTCCATGTCACCCATGTCAAGCCAGCTAAAGACATGTCCCTGCAACAACGACCACAAGACCCAGAAACTATGCAAAACAAAGATCAATTAGCACCAACTGAACAATCAAGCAAGTCCTCAGTAAATCCAAAATCTATACATAAGACCATAGAAACAGAGCAACAAACAGAACAACAATCAGAGCATGAATCAGAAGCAGAAGTAGACCAAGAACCAGTAAACAATCAGATTTTACACCCAAATGATTATCCCAATCTCAATCACTTAGAAGAATCATCTGTAAATAATTATGATAATGAAAAAGAATCAATGAAGGAAGAAGACACAACATTTGATTTGCAATCAATACCAGATCTAGAAACTGATGACGACGAATGAATGAAAGCACAAAGACTTAATCAAGAACTTTTATCTTTTGGTTACCTATAATAATCATCTTTATTAAAATCATAAAAGAAAAGAAGAGAAAATAATCATATATGATAGACATTTAAAAATTTGTTCCTGACACAAGTCAGAAGGTGACAAGCGCTGTTGCATCAAAGCAACACAAATCAGAAGTTGAGCAGTGCGAGTACATCAAACATCTCACTTGTTGCTGACTACGCAGATCGTCACGAGGACAGAAAACCTGAGTGAGAACTACAAAGACATCCGTGACCAAATACATCTATCGTAAAGAGGACATCCACACTGTGAAGAGGAACATCGAATCAGCGTGGGACACATGTATTTGGAAAAGAGATAACTTACACCCAACAGAATTCTCACTGCATACAACACTAGATTCCACCCAAGCAGTACATGCTAATTGCAAAAGAATTCCGGTGGAGTAAGTATGCAACACGTCATTACATGGATAAGTCAATAGACAACACATAAAACATTTTCCTGACTTCACATTTACATGTGAAACATAAACTTTCACTTAAGAGAGAAGGGTATATCTGCCTTAGTAAAAGAAAGTCTCTTACTATGGTACAGACACCGTTCTACTCAAATTACCTGACATGTCATGTACATATGTAATTTTGATTACTAACCATTAGCAATAAATTTACTAACACACAGGGACAGTTTAGTTAGTTTAGTAAGTTAGTACAGGGACAGATCTTTCTAAAATTTTCTTTGTAATATTGTACATAACAAAGGTCTATGATTTAACCAATAGACTTACAAAAGATATAGGCTTACTTATTATTACTAACATTTCTAACATAGGCATAAGTGTACTAACCTATTCATACACTAACTTTAGCAAGAGAACTACAATTTAGAAGCATATTTGGAAAAAATTTGCGAAACTTTTCTTAGTTAATATTATATTTATTATACTTATATATATTATACTTAGTTAATATTTTATGAACTACTGTTCATAAAATTAGGTAATGCATAGATAGGATTCATTACTTTGTTCTAGTTAGCAAAAATTAGCCTTAAAAATGTGTGAATGTTTAAAATGTAATTTGTTTTCCTTTCTGTTCAAAATTTTTTTTTGAAAAAAATGAAATCCCCATTCCTCTCCTATACTTTTACCTTATCCCGTCTTAGTTTTAGCTTATTTAGTTGTAGCATAGTTTAGGAGATAGCAACCTTTTATTATTTTGCAAACTTAGTTAGGGATAAGAGCTTAGTAAGAATTTAGCTTAGTATAAGAGTAGTAATCCCTTAGACTTTAGTAACTATTAAAATGGTGCTAGTTGCACATTTTGAAAAGAAAAGGGGCATTTGTAGTATACAGAATTGGGGGATATAGTTTTTTCTAGCTTTGGCTGAGTTCCAAAAGCTGTTAGGTTTTGGAATCTTGAGGGAAAGAGGCAGTTGACTGGATCTTCCATAGAGGGAGGTGGTCAGTGAGCGAGCTGCTTTGATTACCTAGCTTTAATATTGAAATTTAGCCTAGCTTTGATATATTTATTTAAGAAATTATTATTTTAGATAAATCCTTTATATCTTCCTTTCCTATACCACCCTGCCTTCCCTCCCTTACCTTAGTGTCTGTGGAGTTAATAAGGAGAGTAATTAGAGAGGAGTTAAATCTGTGAAGAGTTATCTAATTGACAGCATTAGTTATAGTTGGTCAAATCATCATTTATTCCCTTTAGATAGCCATAGCATTTTGTAAAGCTGAGTTTAAAGGCAGGTCCTTACTCAGACTCCATCTTTACTTCCCTTCCCCCACCTGAGGTTCCTGAGACAACTGATAGGGCTTTCCTTTGATCCACCTTCCTAACAAACATCCTTCAAACAAAATAAACCCTTTTGTGTTTCAATAGCCCTATTAGTGTAATTTGTCTGTTAGTTATCAAGAGGGAAGAAGAGGGAAAGAGACAACATACTCTGGGCTTAGAGGGAAGCTGGGCATCCATCTTGAAGGAAGGTGTTACTTCAAAACAGGTCCCTTCCTGTGAAATTAACTAAAGCCTGATTGTTAATTTCAGTCTAGTCTATTTCCCTCAGTTTGTGTTTGAGTCTAAGTCCCAGTCTGTAAGCCTGCTGTGTTTGTCTGTTTAGTTTAACTTCTCTTTCCCCTAAAAGATCTCTGTTTCCCTTCTGTGTTATACTCCTGACTTCAGTCCTATTTTACCCTGAATCTCCTTTAATCCCAGCCTACCTGTAACCGAGATTACCCACTTAGCAAGTCTCCAATATCCTCCTTTCAATTTCCCTTATCCCAAACACCTTTCCTCAAATTTCCTCATAACAAATATCAAGTCAAAATTGACTTTTATGAAAGTTTGTTAACAATTGAGAAGAGAGACAGGAAATAAGGAAAGTGAAGATGTTGAAGCAGTCTCACCGAAGCCTCTGCGTTCCAGCCAGAACTCCTCCACGGACCAGAAGAACTCCTTCATTCAGCCTCACTCTTAACCAGAAGCTTTTTTTACCAGACTTCATGGCTTTTATAGTGGTTTCCTGTCTCTGCCCCTTTTCACAGGGGCCAATCACAGCTTCCAAAGTGTCTAGCACTATCCAGGGGATGGTCTTTGTAGGAACTAGTTCTTACCTTCTGGAGGTGTGAATGCTCATCAAAAAGGTTTACACTTTCTGAGGGTGTGAACAAGTTTCTGACTGAATTAGAAAAAAAGAGTGGAGCCACCTTGTTGGCTTCTCACCTACCACTTGGTAGGGTGTGAATTCACTAAGTGGTTTTCAAGCTTCTCCCATTTAGTTCAAGCTTGTGTCGATTCAAAGTTATTGCCTACCAAAGTGCTAACTCCAACTAGGCAAAGAGAACAAAGGATTCCCTTTTACAGAAAGGGTGTCCTTAGCTGGTCCTGAAGTCCTTTCCAAGGCTAAAATTTTGTGATTCTACATTAACTATTACTGTTATATCAAACAACAAGAGGACAATAGGAGAATATATAGTCAAATGTAAGATAGAGCGTTTGTATATTAGTAAACTAATAATATAAAGTCAGTTATAATTTGATAAAGTCTTCTTAAAGACCTTGTTTACAAAAGGAAGGAAGAGAGAAAGAGAGAGAGAGAGAGAAAGGTAGGAGGAAGAGAAAGAAAGAGAGAAAGAAAGAAAGGAAGGAAGGAAGGAAGAAAGGAAGGGAAGGAGGCAGAAACAGAGAGAGGGAAGGAAACAGAGAGAAAGAAAGATAATAACAACACAAGAAAAAGTAGATTTGGAAGTATCTCTAGAAGAGAATTAGTGATTAGGCACTCAATATAGAATGTTTGTTTCTGATTCCCAGAGACATCAGGGTGGCATAATGGGTAGAGTGCTGCCCTTGGAGTCAGGAAAACCCAAGTTTGAATCCTGTCTCAATTATTTCCTACCTATGTGACCTTAGGCAAGCCAATTAACCTCATTTGGTCTCAGTTTCCTTATTTATAAAATAAGGATAATAATAGAACTTATCTCCCAGAGTGGTTGTGAGGATCAAACGACATTAAGTGTATAAAAAATATCTTACAAATGTTAAAGCACTATATAATTGTTAGATATTATTCCTTAATCCCGATATCTTGGGAATTCAGAGTATTCCTGAAAGTAATCTTTTGAATGTGTGTCAAAGTAACCCAACTCCTTTAACTCTGAATATATTTTACTATTATCACCACCAACAAATTCAATCTCACCTCCAATTTTTCTTGTACTAGTGGCATTGGCAATAGTTATATGTTGGTCTAATGCCAGTTTCCCTAGCTTTGCTCATGTTTACAGTTTTTTGTTTGTTTGTTTTTGCCACATTCTGCCTCATATCCTACACCCAAACACATTGCATTTCTTGATGCTTTTAAGTATTGCTTCTTTTTTAGCCCAGACAGACGAGGTTGCCTTGCAACAACAGGTGATGTTATCTCTCCCTAAGAATATGTTCTTATGAAAACAATTTGGGAATGAAAAAGCATTCTGTTCTTTTGAGATATTACTTAGAGACAGCTCTGCTTAGTGTATTTTTTTTTTTTGGTGGTGGTGGGGGATATTTTTCTCCCTAGGCTTATTATAATTAGGGTTTATTTGTATGAAAATAGAATCTTTGTTGCTTAAGCGCTCCACAGCTCCTGCTGATCATTCTTCACTCATAGGCATCTTCCTTTGTGATATAATAGTTAGTTGCTGTGGAGATGATTATCATGTCATGGAAAAAGGAGGTTTATGAATTTAAATGAAGAATGAACAGCAGGAGTAAAGGAACTATGCCAAAAGCCAAAAATTCCATCCAATTTAATTTTCTATAGCCTCTTTAATATATACTGTATCATAAAGTTGGATTTATCAGATTAAATAATATAGTTTCAGGGTTAAATAATGAATAATGACAGAAAGAAAGGAATATTAGGAAGCAGAGACAAGATGTATCTTTGACACCCCATTCAAAGATAAGGATCCTTCTCTTATAAAGCAAAGAGAAATGAAATGAGGAAATGAAAGTACTACTGGAATCTTTAAAACAAAAGAAGAAAACTAACCAATTATTTGGATATATCTAAGAGTAACGGCTTTAGAGTTAGGGGACCTGAGTTCATATCCAAGAAGTTACTGCTAATGATATATGGCCTTCTCTAAGATAACTCTGAATCTTAATTTTATCTTCTGTAAATTGAAAGGGTTGAACTAGATGACATCTAATGCCCCTTCCAGCTCTAAATCTAATGACCTAATTATTTAAACTTTTAGACCAAATCTAGTTTTTATTCAGATTATCAGGCAATTGTGGACAAAATTGAGACTTTGAACATCAAATTTGGGTAGCATTGTCATTTTATTACATTGGCACAGCTTACCTAAAAACAAATAATATTTCTCCAATTATTTATTTATCTTCATTTCCATAAATATTGTTTTATATTTCCATTTATATACTTCCAGGGTTTATCTTGGTAGCTAGATTCTTAGGTATTTTATAGATTTTATAATTATTTAAGGTGGAATTAGTCTTTCTGTCTCTTTCTTCTGGGTACACGCAGAAATACAAACTAATATTATTTCAATTCATTTTGTCTCATTTGCAAAAAGGTGGTCATTTTGTTTCTTCTTTACTTGTAGTTATTCTCACAATTTATTTTTTCTAGTCATTATATATATGCATAGTATACATATACATATATTGTATATAATATATATATAATATGTATAATTCCCTTAATTCTTTGACCTTTTGGCATGACCCAGCCCAAGGTAATGCTGTGAGTCTAAAGTCTATATCTGCAGGAAGGTGGGGGAGAGGGGGAATCATCAGAGAAGAAAGGAGAGTTTTTTTAACAGTTTAGGGGCTTAGGTCTAACTCCTTTGCATTTTTTGTCAAATTAAGTAAAGCCTATTCTATATGCAGGGGCTCCTCAGCCTGCATGCTTACAGAGATAAGAAAAAACAACTCACCATCTTGGATTTTGGTACTTGCACCTCCTTATCAATAGCCTAAACTTCTTCTTCTCCCTTTTCAGTTCCTTTTCAGCTTTCTTTTGTGCCTGGTTTCTCCCCATTGGATTGTAAACTCCTTGTGGGGAGGATCTGTCTTTCCTTTTCTTATTTGTATCCCCAAACACTTAGCATAGAGGGTGGTGGTGTTGGCATAATAGATGCTTGATAAATGTTTTATTGCATTGAATTATTGAAAGCATCAATTGAGTCACTACACTAGACTGAGAAAGAAAAAGAGAGGGAAGGAAGTCCCTGCCCTTGAGGAGATTGCATCCTAATAGAAGAAGACAACACAGAAAACCAAGCTCTAAAAACTAAGGGGTGGAGAGAGGAAGAGGTTAGAGAGCTGAAGTCCTGAGAGTGAATGAGTTGATCCATGAACCAGGTAGACAAGTTTGGGATACTTCCAGAAGTAGAAAGTCCAAGATAGGGAACTTACAACCTGAGAGAGGTCCAAAGGGTACATATAGATGGAAACTGAGGACTTTTCCTACAAAGCAAATTTTATATATTATGGGGAGATGCTGGGTGAAAGCACAAGGTAGAGTTTAAGAGTGTTGTTCGGTAAGGACCCTCCAGGAGTGAATCCAGTCCACATGAACCCTAAACTTCACTTCAGAGCTGTGGTTTATAAAAATAATAGCTGACATTTATCCTCCCTGGTGTTTTCAACAAACAAGTATAAATGTCAGCTGCTTGTTAAAGTGGATATCAGGGACTGACTTGAAGAAAAAAATCCCAGAGAAATCATACAATTGACCGTGGGGGTTGGGGTGGAAGATGTTGTCACCCACCAGCTGTTCACCCATTCCTTCACTCTCCTCCTCTTTTGTGGATTTTGTGCATATGAGTTTTGTGGACTGTGATATGAAAGCCTCAGGGCCTTCTCTTTTTTATTACCAGCTAGAGCACCTACCTCCTCCTCTGACTGCTCCAGGCACCCAATTTTTGGCAGGGCCCCTGAAAGTGAGGACCAGGGCAACTGTCCTAATTTGTAGTACCCTGGGGATGGCTCTGAAGGTACTTAATGTGGTCTTGCCCTGATGCTAGTTTTTAATATAATTGCATAGGGTCACTTGATTCATTAAAATTCATTCTGCAGTACTTCATGCTAGACCCTCTTGAACTCAAAATGCAAATTTATACACAACATGGAAATTAATAGGTCCAGGCATTTATTTAAAAACAGATCTAGAGACCGGCTTTCGTCAAAGACTCCCCATTCTAAGGCCATTAGCAAGTTGTTTGTTCTGACTTAATATTTCTATTATACAAAAGGAAATTTGCATTGTACAGATGCATTTTTTTTAAGTGTGAAGACAGAAAGGGCAATGTAGTGACAGACTCAGGGAAAGGAAGAATGAAAAATGAAATGAGATGAGTTTTAATTAGACAGTATCGGATAAATGGAATGGGAGTAATGAATTATATTTTATATACTGTAGGAGTAATCATTATGCTTCTTTATTAGACAAATGCTAACGGTTAGTACTATAATTGAAGGGAGAATTCTACATAAATCAAGAAAATGGAATTTCCCTATGATATGGGTAAAATCCTATAAGTTATTGTTTTTCCCCTTGCATTATGTTTTAGATTTGAAGATGGAAAAAAATTATTCTAGGATTCAGTAGATAATGTATGTAAAACATTTCTAGGCCCTCAGCAACAATGTAAAAAAAAAAAACAAAACAAAACACCAACATATTCCAATAACTGGAAACTTTAATGTGATCTTGGTCATATCCATTTAGTAGATTAAATGAAAGTGCCCACAATATTGTTCCTTTCATTACTAAATCCAAACAAAGTTACCTTAGATCTGAATAGAAACAATGAGATAAAAAGCAGCAGTGTTTATTTATTAGAGATCTTAGCTAAAAGATCACTGAACCAAGGGGCAGCTGGGTAGCTCAGTGGATTGAGAGCCAGGCCTAGAGATGGGAAGTTCTAGTTTCAAATCTGGCCTCAGATACTTCCCAGCTGTGTAACCCTGGGCAGGTCATTTGACCCCCATTGCCTACCCTTACCACTCTTCTGCCTTGGAGCCAATACACAGTATTGACTCCAAGACAGAAGGTAAAGGTTTAAAAAGAAAAAAAAAAAAAAAAAAAAAAAAGATCACTGAACCAGGGCAAAATTATCTAGCTATGACTGCCTAGTCATGATTTAGTTTTTTGTCATTCATTTTGCTGAAGTCCATTATGAGGAAGCTGAGGCTCAAAAAAAGAAACTGCCTTGCTCAAGGTTACATAGCTAGTGAGTATTGGTGTTGGGACTCAGTCTTTTGACTTTATTGTACTGATTCCCTTCCTTTTACTCCTTCACCCCCCTTCCTTCATACCCTGTGATCCAGACACTCTGTTCCTTTCACATGGGACGCTGCACCTTCCATTTCTGTGCCTTCGGACTGGTTCCATACCTGAAAAGCATGGCTCTGTCCCGGACCCTGCTCTCATGATTGGTGAATCTTTGGCTATGAGTACCACCGTCAGTTCAGTTCACTCCTCGCTCAGCTCAACTCTCTGGGCTGCTTCATCTCCTCTCCAGCAGCCTTGGAGTCCCAGTGCTTGACCTACAGTAAACTTGAGTGATTGATTCAAGGTTCAGTTCCTGAGCTCCATAGCCCTACATGGCAGTAGCTCCTAATATTCTCCTCCTGACCCAGAATCCCTGCCAACGACAGCAAAAAAATGTGTTAAGAACCCCCAGGTTAATTGAATATATTCCTCCTTATATTCTGCTTAAGGAACCTCTAAAGAATTTTTAGCACAGACCTCTTAGCCCGTTATCATGAACTTTGGGGGTCCACAAACCTCTAAATGAGAACTTCTATCCTTTCTAGAAGCCTTTCCTAAGCTCTCCTCCTTGTAATGTTCTCTCCTACTTCAAATGACAGTAGGACCTCTTTTTGCATGAGCTCAACGCACACAAATTCAGGTATACACCACTGGCAACTGAAAATAACAAAGGCAGAAACATTTGTAAAATAAAAACATTTTAATTATAGGCGCCATTTTCCCAACTGGCATAAAGTCTTGCAGCACTTTTCCCAATCAAGCTCATTTTCCCTCTGAGAAGCATTAGTGTGAGTCATTACACTGTTTTGCACCAAACATTAGCAACTACATCAGTCTTTTTCCAGAGTTCTCCCTAGTAACAAGTCGAGTCTATATCAGAGCAGGGCTTTTTTTTGGTTCATTAATGTTATTTGGTTATTAATAATGGTCCCAAACTGCAAGAGTGGTGATGCTGATAATAGCACGTGAATGGCATGAATTGGATTTGTTTGCCATCTTGGGGAGGAGCTAAGAGAGGAAGGAAGGGAAAGAATTTGGATCAAAAAATGTCAGAAAAGAAATGTCAAAATTGTCTCTAGGGGCAGCTGGGTAGCTCAGTGGATTGAGAGTCAGGTCTAGAGACAGGAGGTCCTAGGTTCAAACCCGGCCTCAGACACTTCCCAGCTGTGTGACCCTGGGCAAGTCACTTGACCTCCATTGCCCACCCTCACCACTCTTCCACCAAGGAGCCAACACGCAGAAGTTAAGGGTTTAAACAAAACAAAACAAAACAAATAAATAAATAAATTGTCTCTGTGAAAGTCATAAAATGAGTATGTATTTGTATAAAAATACTTATTAAATCATAGGGATTGCTTAAGTGTGATTTTTAGTTTACACAAGACATCTTGGTTTATATTGGTTGCATAAACCCAGGTCCTACTATATCTCATTTTTGCTTTTGTTTCCTTGTCTGTATCCCCCCAATAGAATATAAGCTCCTTGAAGCCAGGTACTCTTTTTTCATTACTGTTTTTGTATCCTGTTGACTATCATAATACTGTGGTGACTGGGGCGTGTGGGTTTTCAAGGAGGACTAGCATGGGCTGGTGTTTGGGCTTGCTGAGCCCTTTTCATTGTCCACCTGGGACTCCAAAAATCTGTAGCATGCCCAGTGGGCAGTAAACCCATCTTGCCAGATGGGCTAACCTAGGTTGAAGGTAACTAATGGGCCACAAATTGATGGCCATTAGTGAGTGAGTGGGATGTCTACCCCAAGGATGTAAGACTTCCGCTTAATTGATGGGTGGATGAGGACAATTTGTTCCAAGGCTATGAAGGCAGGAGAGGCTGGTGCTAGGAAGTGCTTAGAGGTTGGGCAGACGTTGAAGATACTAAGGTACCACTGCATCCCAGGCCATCACCAGTCATCCTGACTTTTGTCCTGCCAATGAATTTTGACAATTCCAGAAGAGAGAGACTAATGACTTTGTGCAACTCCACCTCCCTTAAATCCAATTCATGCATAAGTCAAGACATCACCCTGTGCTGACATCAGTTTTCTTCAAAAACAAAGGATAAGGGGGGTAACTGGGTGGCACAGTGCATTGAGAGTCAGACCCAGAGGTCCTGAGTTCAAAACTGACCTCAGACACTTCCTAGCTGTGTGTCCCTGGGCAAGGCACTTAACCCCCATTGCCTAGGTCTTACCACTTTTCTGCCTTGGAACCAATACCCAGTATTGATTCTGAGATGGAAGGCAAAGGTTTAAAAAACGACAAAGGACAAACAATATCTTGCTGGTGTGATAAGAGGATTTCTGCCTCATCTTTTGTGTGAGACCATTAGGTCAAGTAATTAATGAGCTGTTGTCATTCAGTTGCTTCTTTAAGACCCCTTTCAGGGTTCTTTGGGTAAAGATTTTGAAGTGGTTTACCATTTCCTTCTCTCGCTCATTTTACAGATGAGGAAACTGAGGTGAGCAGGGTTCAGTGATTTCACTGGGAACTCCAAAATTCTCTTTTCACTCCTCCTTGGTTTTCAGCTTCCTTCATTTGTTGTCTTCCAACATTTGAATATAAGCTCTTTCTAGAGCTTAGCTCAGGGACAGGCACATAGTAAGTGCTTATTGAGTGTCTGTCTATGATTATAATAAAAATTTTGTAAAAATAATTACAACAGTGGAGTTTTAAATTAGGTAAATATCAAAATTCCTTAGATGAAAAAATGCCCAATTTAAAGTATGAAATATTCTACCCCCCCTTTCTATTAAGAAGCCAGAATAACATAGCTTTGGTATATTTATAGAATTATTAGTAAAAATGGTCTTCCCAGTAAGCATATTTACAAAGATAAATTTAGTTTCTGTCTCTAGGGATTTGTATCTCTCTCTAATGAATAAACACATGGGTTCAGAAGCCCAGTACGCAAATTCTTTGTTAAATTATTCACTACAATTCTTTTCTTACTGAACAGAAAAATGCTACTTAGTCTTGTCAAGGTTACATTTTGTTCCTTCAGTTCTTCCCTGATATTTTGATAAAAGGCAAAAATGTACAATGAAATAAGAAGCTGTCTCATTCAGCTAAGAGACTTATTCTAAAGAATGTGTGTCAACCTTAATAACAATCAGCTTGTTATTAGTGTTAGAGTCTTGACCTATGATTTCATTGGGAACTCCAAGATTAAGGAATTCCCTTTATCAAAGCAAGTCCTCACTTTCTCTGAAATTTATGCTCTTAGATGGTGGCGCCGGGCACTGAGAGGTTCTTGACTTGCCCAGAGCCACAAAGCCTAGATGTCAGAGACTTGAAGGTTTTCCAGACTAGCTAGTTCTTTATATATGCTATATTGCTTTTCAACTTGTTAGGATGAGTAAAATGGCAATAATAGTATTAACATTCAGTTATTCATTCGGTTATTTGTAAAAGCCAAATGATAAGCATTTTTAAAAACCCTATTATATTCATATTCCTCAAGCCACTTCATTTCTGTCAGCCTCACTCCATCAATCTTGAAAGAGGAATAGTAATATTTTTCTATAAGAATTTATTTTTCCTAGAGGATTTAAAGTACTCCAAGTACTTTGGATTAGTGTAAATGTCTGATACAGCCTTTCTCTGATGCGTCTTTCTTTCTTATTTTTCTTTTAAAAATCACTTTTTTGTCACAATTTATTTGGGCACGATAGACCCTTTTCAACAAACATCCAAACAATATGCTCCCTATATATATTCCCTGAAAACATCTTAGCAAAACCTCCTAACAGTATAATTATGAGTGACAATACATGTCACATCCCTTGCTTGTAGTATACTGATTGTTAACAGAAAGGAAGAATGGATCTTTTGATGTTAGTAGCAAAGTATCAACATTTTTTATCTATTTTGAATTTTGTTGGCCATTAGGAATATTTTAAAAATTATATTGGGGGCAGCTGGGTAGCTCAGTGGAGTGAGAGTCAGGCCTAAAGACAGGAGGTCCTAGGTTCAAACCCGGCCTCAGCCACTTCCCAGCTGTGTGACCCTGGGCAAGTCACTTGACCCCCATTGCCCACCCTTACCAATCTTCCATCTGTGAGACAATACACCGAAGTACAAGGGTTTAAAAAAAAAACAATTAAAAAAAATTATATTGCCACCAGTCCCATAACAAGCATTAAATAAATATTTATTGATTAATTGAATTCATTATATATGTTTTTCTTTTGGTTCATCTTCCTCACTCTCAGTTGTTTCAATACAAACTTTCTTCTGTTTCTTAGAATTTTTAATATCATCATCGTCCATAAATTTATTTCTTTTGTGTCTTCCATCCATTGCTTCTGGTTCTGTCCTCTAGGGCCAAACAGAACAAATCTGTTCTCTCCACTTCATTATGTCCCTTCAAATACTTGTATATTCTGTGTCTATTGATCTGCATTTTTGTCTTCTAATTCCAATATTTTCACGTGATTTTCTTGTATGTTTCTCTAAAATGTAGCATTCAGGCTCTTTGTTTCATTGTATTTTTATATCTCTCATATCATCTCATTGAACTCTGTTTTGCTCAGTGGAGACATTAATTATTCCTCTAATTTTGCCATCTTTCGACTTTGGTCTAAATTTCTTGTTGCAGCTGTGAACTTTTTTGCTTTTTCCTTGTCGTTCTCTTTGTCACACTATTTACTGTTTTGTCAAGATTTTCTATCTTCTTTTCTAAACTGTAAAGTATTTTATTTGTCTTTTAAAATTTTTCTGTAAGGATTCTAATTTCCCTCCTTGTCTCTTCCTTTAATTCTTTTAATCAGCTTCTCAAACCACACTTTGTTGTGGTAGTTTCATTTTCCTTTCTGAGTATCTAGTTGTTAGTTTTACAGTACTATTGTTTCTGGAGATTTCTCTGTGATTTCATTTGCCCCCAGAAGTTCCCAAAGTTCATGGCACCCTTAATGTCTCAGCAACTTTTTCATAGCTCTTGTACATCAAAAGAAAAATCTAATAGTTCCATTTTAAATAGTTAGACTGAAAATCTAAAATATCCTGTGGTGTCCATTGTTCACAGTGGCACTCCAACACCCAGTTTAGGAACCTCATATTTACCCAATATTATTCTTCATTATTTTAGTAGTTCCTTTTTGTTAAAGCATTTCTTCAATCTTGTTATCAATTTTCATGCAGTTTTTCCTTTTCTTTTCTTTCACCTAATTTGTTGTTATTCCTTTAATTTATTTGATGCAATTTTTTTCCTGTTTTGAGGTGGTAAGAGAACTGAGTTAAATCTAATAACTTATTGTTAAAAATTCTCTTGCTATCATTACTAGATGAATAATATTGTCCCAAAGAAGCCTCTGTTGTTACATTATAGTCATACCTATCATACTTATTCCTGGTTTCTCACTGTGGCATAGATTATCTTAGTTTATGGTTTATGGTTGCCCTGGTTTAGATTATTTCCAAGTTTACTATCAATCAGCTTGGATCTAATTCAGTTTTTATTTTATAATATGGTCAGATAGAACAATGGATAAAAGAGGGTATATTCTGATCTAGATTTTACTTGATGGAAAACAAATTTGGAAATCATTTAAGATATAAAGAATACTAGGTTTCAATTCAGAATACCTTAGTTTGAATTCCAGGTCTTCCAAATAAAACTTTTGTGATCTTGGACCAGCCACTTTATCTCTGTGTGCTTAATTCTCTTCATCTGTGAAATAAGGATGTTGGGTGAGATGGTCTCTAAGGGTACCTGTTAGCTCCAAATCTGTGATTACATGATGCTAACTCTTCCTAGAATTTGATATAATTGAGATAGATTCTTCATAAATATATTTGAAGTTGCAATATCCTATCATTGTTTACTTAATTTTGTGATGTCCTTATACCTTCCTTAAGCCCTATTTGACTTTTAAAAATATATATATTTAAAATTAAAAAAAATTTAAAATAAAGTGAATTAAATGTTTTAATTTAAAAATTTTTAAATAGTGAACTAAAATAATTTTGTTTTGAATTTTTTGGATGCTCAATAAAATTTTATTGAGGATAGTGTGTTTCAAATCAAATAGTGTGTTTGGAAATCATTCCTTGGTACTAAGATAGAAGGGAAAAGTAGAGGAGTTAAATAGATCCTTCCAATTTCTTCAATTTCCTAATATTTATTTTTTAATTAACATTTATTTTAAAATTTTGAGTTTTATATTCTTTCATTCGCTTTAGTCCCTCTCTTATTGAAAAGGCAAGCAATATGATACCCATTATATATGTGAAGTCATACAAAACATTTCCATCTAATGCTAATTTTTAATTATTTTAAATAACAATATAATTACACTAGTGAATATTTTGGTTAGGTTCTTATAAAAAATGATTTCTCATTGTGTGCTACTACTATGTGTCAGAGAAAAATGCACCATGATAATGAAACACGTTGACTAAAAAAAAAAAAACAGCAGAAAAAAATAACAATAAATATTCCCACTATTCACCGCCTTTTCTATTTATATGTTGCTGAACAAAGCTATAGAAAATCACAAATTCATGCTAACTAAAACCACTACAAATTTATGTAATGTAATCTCAACTGGGTCCTCACTGCAGCAAGACAATTCTTTTATATTTACCCAATTGACATACTATCTCACTCACCATAGTGACTTTTCCCAGATTTTTTCATCCCTCTTCCAACCTCCCATAGCAATCCCTCTCCTTATTCTCTCATCTTAAAATCTGGTCTCCTTTTTATTATTGTTTTTGTTGAGGCATATCAGACTCTTTTGGGTGTTTTTTTTTGGCAAAGATACTGGAATGGTTTGCCATTTTCTTCTCTAGTTCATTTTACAGACAAGAAAATTGAGGTAAATGCAGTTAAATGACTTGTTCAGGGTCATATGACTATGTCTATTTCCCTAAAAAAAAAAATAGGCCATTCATAAAGATCCCCTTTTTCTCTCCTTTTCATTTTATTTCATTCAAGATTCAAATCCTTTTACTTTTCTGATGCTCAGTTAATTTTTTAATAAAGGAGAAAATAATATTTGCACTGTTTACCTCATCTGCTTTTTATGAAGATTAAATAAGACATACAGGAAAAGAGTGAAATGTAGTGGAAAGAATGTCTAATTTTCAGTCAGAGAAAGTGGACACAAATCTAGTCTTTGCCAGTTGACTTTGGGTAAGTGACAATCATTTTGGGTTATATTTCCTTATCTAAAAAATAAGGGAGAACAATAAATAAGGGCATAGGACTTGGAACCAAGAAGATCTGAGTTTGAATTCAGCCTTACACATTTATTGTGTGACCCTTGACAAGTCATTTAACTCTGTCCCTCAATTTCTTCATTTGTAAAATGATGGTAATAGCACCTATCTCACAGGCTCATAGGTTCAGATGAGTTAATAAATGCAAAGGCATTGCAAAACTTGAAGCACTGTATAAATGCTAGCTCATTATTATTATAATGGCTACGGACATAATTGTTAACCATAAAGACTACATAAATGCAAGCTGTTCTTATTTCAAAGACAAAGGGAACATTGACTTTCTACCCATTTGTATCTGAACACTCAGACAAGTGTTAAAAGTGTACAGCTCTAGATGGATTTCAAGGGAATAGATGTAAGGTGTAGCTGATAATTCAATATAAAAAATGTGTCACAAATACTTTCAGGAGCTGGCAGGATGGATATATATGGTTGAAGGCGCCAGTAAATGCATTTTATAGCCCCAGAGAAAATACAGCACATTAATAATGTGAAGAAAGAACTGTAGATGGTGGAACTATGTTTTTCCACTGACTTCCTTTTCCCATTTGTATTTTTTTAATATATCATGTTTCACCATTATCCCAGTGGGCCCAATTTTCAGAATTATTTGAATACCTAATTGACATTTGAGCTTTAGGTACTTTAAGTGCTGATTAGACTATCCAGATGTGCAATCTAGGAACCTAAACAAAGATCATATTGGAAGAGTTTTATTTTGAAAACATTCTTTTGTTGTAAGCATAGAATTATGATGAAACAGAAAGATAATATTGGAACCCTATATTCCTACCATCACTTTAAATGATAGGATAGAAAAATTTTTGATTTAAAATTCTGAAATCATTAAGGCAAATTTTACATAAAAAAGCCACCATGGTTTCTGAGTCCCCAACCCCATATGTAGATCAGAGAAAGTTTTTTTTTTTTTAAACCCAATGGGATCTTATTAATTTCCCTCTAATAAATTCACAGTTGATTTATGCTCAAGATAAGTAAATGTGAGGGGAAGCTGGATGGCTCAGTGGATTGAGAACCAGGTCTAGAGACAGGAGATCCTTAATTCAAATGTGGCGTCACATATTTTCTAGCTGTGTGATCCTAGGCAAGTCACTTAATCCCCATTGCTTAGTCCTTGCCACTCTTCTTTCTTGGAACCAGTACACAGGATTGATTATAAGATGGAAGATAAGGATTTTAAAAATATATATAAATGTATGTGAACCACTCATTTCTTAGTAAAGTCATTATAATAGTACAAAGAAGTGGCAGAATTACACAGGGAGGCAAGCCAGCCTCGCTGAAGGAACAAGATACTCTGAGAGAGAGAGGCAAGAGGGAGCAGATACCAGGCAAGTCAAACCACCTTGACCACCTTGACCACCATCTTCCTTCTGGAGTCCTGATGGAGACAGCCCAAGACCCTGAACCCAAGAACCTAGAGAATAGCAGTGTTTCCTCCCCAGGACCCTCAGTGATCATTCTGGGAAGCAACCCCTGCTGGAGATGTAGCCAATCAGCTTCTCCTTCAGTAGTCAACTACTACAGAAGACAAACAAAAAAAGGTTCTCACCACTAAAGTACTTGGCTGTGCAAGTGGGTCAACATCAGAAACTTTGATTATCAGTGAACATGACATTAAAGATGAGGCTGTAACATCTCCTTTGCTGCTGCAGCCTCAGGGCTGTTGGACTTTTCCGTCTGACTTGCAGCTGAAATTATCTATATGTGCTGTCTCTCCCATTAGAATGTGAGCTCCCTGAGAGCAGGCATTGCCTTATTTTTCTCTCTGTACCCCTAGAACTTAGCACAATGCCTTGAACATAGTAAGTGCTTAACAAAATACATGATTCATTTATTTGTTGTTATAGCAATCTCTAAAATATATCATATTAGATCACAAACTGCCTCATAATCAGAAGTTTTTTGCCATTTTGACTATAGCACTTAGCACACATTAATGATTTTTTAAAAATGTACAATTTTAATGCTATCCTAATCAAATTTTTAAACAGAATCTTTACAGAATTCATTAACATGATAACAAAATTCACTTGGAGAAATGAAAGCTCTAGAATATCATGGGAACTAATGAAAAAAGGTAGAGAGGAGGGGAGAAAAATACTTCTAAATCTCAAACCATATTATAAAGCAGCAGCCATAAAACTCATCAAGCACTGATTAACAAATAAAAGGGAGAACCATCAGACTAGATAAGAAGGAATTAGAACTACACACACATTAACTCTTAAGAAATATTTATTTGCTCAGCACATACTTGGCAAGAAACTACTCTGTATATAATACAGTGTGTTGGTTAAATGTTTATTTTATTGAACCAGTCAGTGACGCTGCCTGTATGCCCTTGGTTACCATGGCTATTGGCTCAGAATGATAATTTCAGGGTGTAGCAGACTTGCACATCAATGACTTGTCTGCTTAAGAGTCTTAGAAGCTATGTTGCCTGAGGACCCTTTGGGGTAAAATAATTTATACGGTGTCACCCACATGTGAGAAGTGATTATATCCCTTCTCTATCTGAGATGCCTTATTACTAAATCAATAATTTTATCCCTGTGCTAATTCCTAATCAGTATTATCCAGTTTAATGTAATTCCATGGGGGAAGTGATTATTTCTTTTATATTAACATACAAAATATAATATAATTAGGAGTAATTGGATTAAGTTCTTTCCCATTTTAGACTTTAAACTTCTTAGGGCATGCACTTGCCTCAACAGAAAATGTCCTAGCTAGAGGCTTTCTACTCATGTGGTCCAATAAGTAAGTGTCAGCATGGGCAAGGAGACTTCCAGACCTCCACTCTGCGCCAGAGCAGACAGATGGGTCCCCTGAGTTTTAAGTGCCAATCTGTGACCGAATTTGGGACTTCTGCTCACAACTTTAGCTCACATTTAGGAGTTTCCTGGAGCCAGCTTCTCCTCAGGAGGAATGCTGATTGTCAAGTTTCTAGTGTGTGTGCTTTTACACGTGATGAATGCAAACTTTACAAATCAGGGCTTGATTTGTTTTGTTGATTGTCTAAACTTAGGAAAGTATTGATAATGCAAATTAAATGTAAAAGTGTGTCTTTCTCATTTTTCTCTGAGAGGATTGTTAAATGTTTACAAGCATACCCTTGTTTATGTTCCATTGTGTCAATACTCTTATTTTTTTTAGACCTTTACATTATGTCTTAGTATTAATTCTAAGACAGAAAAGTGGCAAGGGCGAGGCAGTTGGGGCTAAGTGACTTGCTCAGGGTCACTTAGCTAGGAAGTGTTTGAGGCCAAATTTGAATCCACATCTTCCTGACTCCAGGTCTACCCACTGCGGTTAGGGTTAGGGTAAATACCCACTGCGGTTAGGGTTAGGGTAAATTCCCACTCTCTGCCCCCATTATGTCAATGCTCTTTTCACTCGTTTAAGGTCCCCTATTTGTGAAATAAGAGCTTTGAATTAGACTATATCTCAGATCCCTTCAGGCCTTAAAAATCCTATTATTCTCCGATTTTAAAACCACTTGAAATTACAGTACAATCCCATTATAAAATACCATTTTGACTCTCTTGCCATTTGACTCTATTGTAAGTTCAGCAACAAGAGGTAATGGACTACATCCTATAGTGTAGGAAGCTTAGCTGGCACTTGTTGTTTTTGTTCCCAAAGCATACTCTAATAAATTTGTACTAATGTACTGGACTAGAACTGTGATTTATTGCTATAGTAACCTCCCAGTGGGGAGAGTCCCTCCACTAATGCATTTCAGTAACTGCTCACCATTTTTAGCTTTGTTTCTTTTTTTTTATTATTTAAAAAAAATTTTTTTAAATGTAGACTATTTTTCTATGGTTACATGATTCATGATTCCCTCCTATTCTTTCCTCCCCCCTCCAGAAGCTGACAAACAATTCCACTGGATTATACATGTATCATTGTTCAAAACCTATTTCCATACTATTAATATTTTCAGTAGAGTGATCTTTTAACATCAAAACCCTAATCAAATCTTTATTGAACTATGTGATCAATCATATGTTTTTCTTCTGCATTTCTGCTCCCACAGTTCTTTCTCAAAAGTCCCCCTGGATTGTCCTGGGTCATTGCATTGCTGCTAGTAGAAAAGTCTTTTACATTTGATTGTGCCATAATGTATCGGGTCTCTGTGTACATTGTTTTCCTCGTTCTACTTCTTTCACTCTTATAGCTTTGTTTCTTTAGGATACCAAGGAATCAAGTGACTTATCTGAGATGGCATTTTCATTACTGTATATGGCAAAGTTGGTACTTGAACTCTGGTCTTGCTGACTGATCCCTGCTCTCTTTCCCCCCTACACCATGCTCCCTCTTACTTAAAGCTCTTAAAGCTTAAAACTACTGTAAGACTATTGGGGCACCCTGCATAGAATAACTAGAAAATACCTTTCAACTCATCTCGGCTTATCTACCCTTAAGTTATTATTTCCAGGCATTTCGAGTTTATGAACTCTTCATACAATAATTTCCAAGAATTTTGAATTTAAGTGATAGAATTCCTACTATAACAATGCATTTTGAAATTATAACAATCCTGTGATAGCTCAGTAGAACAGAGGAGTCAAGGTCACATTTTTGGTTTCTCTTTTGGATTGAAGCTTCCCATTATGAATCCTAAATTTAAAAATTATGATCCTGGGCAAGTCATTTCACCTCATTTGCCTAGTCCTTGCTCCTCTGTCCTGGAGTTGTTACTAAAATAGAAAGTAAAGATTTTTTAAAAAAAAAATGAGTTGAAAGGGTGGACTGTCATTTCAACTATAATCTCAGGATGTGATGTTGATAGACAATTAATTCACTCTGTCAATTAACTTCTTTTAAGTGTGACTGGGAATAAGTGTATCTTTATATGATAAAAAATTAATCAAATTAAACTCTTGTAAGTAGTGTCTTCTATTAGAATGTGAGTTCTTTAATTGATGCAGAGCGAAAGGAGCAGAGCCAGAAGAACTCTGTACACAGAGACTGATATACTGTGGTAAAATCGAATGTAATGGACCTCTGTACCAGCAGCAATACAATGACCCAGGACAATTCTGAGGGATTTAGGGTAAAGAAAGCTACCCACATTCAGAGGAAGGACTGCAGGAGAGGAAACATATAAGAAAAACAACTGTTTGAACGCATGGGCTGAGGCGGACATGATTGGGGATGTAGACTAGAAACTACCACACCAATGCAACTAACAACAATTTGGAAATAGGTTTTGATCAATGACACATGATAAAACCAGTGGAAATGTGCATTGGCCATGGGTGGGGGGGAGTTTGGGGGGTGAAGGGGAAGTAGGAGCATGAATCATGTAACCATGTTAAAAATGAATATTAATAAATGTTTAAAAAAAAGAAAAAAAAAAGAATGTGAGTTCCTTGAGGGTTGGGACTGATTTTTTGCCTTTTAAAAAACATATATAGCCAGAATTAGCAGCATATTTGGAATATAATAAGCATTTAGTAAATGTTTGTTGATTGAGAAATCCCTTTAAAAGTTGGTCTAGGGGCAGCTGGGTAGCTCAGTGGATTGAGAGTCAGGCCTAGAGACGGGAGGTCCTAGGTTCAAGTCCGGCCTCGGACACTTCCCAGCTGTGCGACTCTGAGCAAGTCACTTGACCCCCATTGCCCACCCTTACCAATCTTCCACCTATGAGACAATACACAGAAGTTAAGGGTTTAAAAAAAAAAGTTGGTCTAGTATAAAAAAACTCAGAAAGTTAAAATAATTTACAATGTAACCATTATTTAGTAGGCTGTGTTAAAAATTACAAATAGAAAATTTGAATTATATTTAATAACTCAAATTTATGTAGCACTTTCCTAACTATATTAGGGCAACCTGAACTTTATTCCAGGCATGGAAACTCTTTTTCACCCCTAAAATGTTCAGTGTTTTCATGCTTATTGATCCTATGAAGATACGAGACTACCCTAAAATGCCCCATCCTCCAAAATATCCTTTTCTTCCTTATCTCAACACCCTTTAAAAATATTCCATCTATTCTCTCCACATCAAAGCATGACAGACGGGAAATGTCTAATGAGCAGCAGCCAGTGCTATAACTAGGAATTCTTGCTCAGGAAAAAATTCAGTTATGACAGTGGCAGCATGGAAAATGGTCCAACAGTAATCATTCAGGGTTAAGGAGAAAGAGAGACTATTTTTTAGGAATGCCAAGTGAGCTATGGGGACGGTAGTCACCACAGGAAGAAGTATTCACCCAGGTCAGCACCCTGGGACAGAGCTGTGTTACTTCTATACTATCGATGTTTTTTCTTGCCTCTGTCTCTGTATCAGTGCTATAGAATGCACACCCTCTTCAACCCCTTAAAATTCCCAACTCCCTTCAAAGTATATTTTAGGTGTCATCTCTCTTAGAAGGTCTTTCTTGATACCTCCTAGTTATTAGTGTGAGTGCTCTCTCTAGAAAACGTGTGTGTGTGTCTATTATATGCAGTGTGTTACACACATACACATATATCCACTGCATATAGTGCACACACACATGCACACATATCCACTGTAGCCAGGTAACACAGTGGATAAAAAGCCATGCCTAGATTTGAGAAGACCTAAATTCATATCTGGCCTCAGAAATGTAAAATCTGTGTGTATGACCCTGGACAAGTCATTTAACCCCGTTTGCCTCAGTTTCCTCATCTGTAAAATGAGCTGGAGAAGGAAATGGCAAACCACTCCAGAATCTTTGCTAAGGAAACTCCAAATGGGGTCAAAAAGTCAGACAGAACTAAAACGAATGAACAACAACAAACATATATTTTATTTGCTATCTTGTATAAATGCTATATTCCCTTCAGTAGAATATAATCTCTTTGTACACAGATGCTTTCATTTTAGTCTTTGTGTCCCCAAAGTCTAATTGAATTTAATGACTCCGCTAGCAGCTGCTACCCCAGGACCAGAGTGAGGCACGAATCATACATCAGCAAAAGAAAATTCAAGGATCACAGAGCAGAGGGTAAACCCAAACCCAAGGAAACAGGAAGGTCTAGAGACCAAATAAGACCTTGGGCAAAAGCAGCTAAACTTGGGATAGGCAATGGAAGTCACAAACAGAAGAGGCAATAGTCAAAAAACAGGAAGCAACCAGAGGCAGATGAAACGTAGCTGGTTGTGGTGTAGACAAGCTATCATTTGAGAAAGAATGTAAATTAATCAAATTTTCTGTTTTCACGTGCTTTGATGGCATCCCTTCCTCCCCACCCCCATTTCTCAGTGTCCTTCTTCCCCATAGGCATCCAGTGCTCTCACATGCTAGAAACTTCCTTTTGTTGGAAAACAGAAGCATACCAGCAACATTTATGCTCATGTCTTTAAGAAGGCATCTATTAGGGGCAGCTGGGTAGCTCAGTGGATTGAGAGCCATGCCTAGAGACGGGAGGTCCTAGGTTCAAATCCGGCCTCAGACACTTCCCGGCTATGTTACTCTAGGCAAGTCACTTGACCCTCATTGCCTAGCCCTTACCACTCTCCTGCCTTGGAGCCAATGCACTGTATTAACGTATTAAGACATCTACTAAAACCAGAGAAGGCACAGAGTTTATAATCAGTGTTAAGAAGACACTAATCCAATCAAACTAACTTCCATCCTAATGTGAATCTCTAACTGTTTCCACAAGATTACCTTTAAGAGAAAGTTTTCTGAGGTACCTTCAGAAAACTTCATTTATTAGTAATACTAGTCCTGCTTCCTCTCCCTCTCTTTCCCAGAATATTAAAAATATGAGGCTCACACTTCCCAATTGGAAAATGGCCAAAGGATATAAACAGTTTTAAGAAAAAGAAATAAAAATTATAATTAGCCTTATTTAAAATGCTTTAAGTCTAGTAATTAGAGAAATGCAAATTAAAATAATTCTGGGGTTCTACCTCACACCCATGAGATCTGCAAAGTTGACATAAAAAGGGAAAATGAAAAATACTAGGGGAGTTTTGGGATAATGGGGGCATTAATGCACTGTAGATAAAGCTGTGAACCATCTAGCCATTCTAGAAAGCAAACTGGAAATATGCTCAAAGGTTCTTAAACTGTGACCCAATAATGTCACTCCTAGGTCTATATCCTGAAGAGAACAAAGAAAGAGAAAAAGGATTCCAATGTACAAAAATATTCCTAGCTCTCTTTTTGTGGGAACAAAGAATTGGAAACCGGGGGATTTCTATCAAGTGAGGATTAGTTGAACAAGTTATGGTAGTTGGATGTGATGGAATACTATTGTTCTCTAAGAAATGATGAAGGGGATGGTTTCAGGGAAATTTGAAAAGACTTGTGTACGAGCTATATAAAGTGGAGTCAGAAGATGCAGGAGGACATTTTATTCAATTACTATAATACTACATAAAAACAAACAACTTTGAAAGACTTAGAATGCTGATCAGCACAATGACTACCCATGTTTCCAGACTACTCATGATAAAACAAGTTACCTCCTAATGGAAAAGTGATTGACTCAAGAGTAAAGATTGAAGCAAATTTTTTTTGGGCAACTAAAAAAAATTACAGGACACAGAACCTTGACAGACTAGTCCATTTATAAGAATTGTCATACTAGTCACTTACAAGAATTATACTGGTCAATTGTTAGAAGAGAAAAATGAGTTGTTAAATCTAAGAGATGAAATCATTAGATAATAATTCGAGATATCAATTAGTTGTGCTCCAAAAATGTGTCTAGATGATGTGCCATTTTCTCTTACCACCGGTTGACCTAGGTCTGGGTCACAACTCTGGTCTTCTGTTTACACCTCTTTAAAATGAGAGGATTGGAGTAGACAGTCTCTAGGATCCCCTCCAGTTTTACCAGCCTGTATTTCCAAGCTGATCATACTCTATTTAAATCTTATGATCCTGACAGTTGAAATCTGATTAATTTTAATGGCCAATCTTGGCACAGGAGAATAAATGTTGAAGCACATATCTTCTCTCTCTGTTGAGTGGTTCAGGATTGTGGGTGGGTGGGTATAACATTTCATATACTGCCAAGAAAGTTGCTACTATGTCAAATAGTTTTGCTTAAACTGTTTTCATTTCTTACCAACGAGGGCTCAATTGATATGTGATATGTTTGGGTGGCAACAGTGGTAATATCTGGAAAGGACTTGGATATAAAAATAAGAGGCAATTCCAAATTTTTAAAAATATAAATTGGCCAATGAAGGGGAGGGGTAATGCTATCTTTTTTCCCCTTTATATTGTCTGAGAACTTTTATTATCATTACATCTAGGACATGTAAAGCCCCTCAGGGTCATACATCAAATAAATGTCGGAGCAGGACTTGAACCAAGGTCTCCCTGACTCCAACTCTGAAGCAATGATCACTATACCATGTTGTCTCTCTTTTCTATTATTCACTTCATTATTATTCATTACAATTCACTTCTTATATTAATCTACTTTTTGTTGAGCATGGGTTTGGGGGGTTTATATATCATTGCTTCTTGTGGAACACCCAAATAGCACCAAAAAAAGGAGTGTTAAGCCAATCAGAGCATGCATTAGTTCTACTTGAAAGAACATGCACATCATTCATTTCCTTAATACCTAGAGAGAGTATCCCCTATGAGTATTATTTGTTATCCAGTAGGTGGCTCCCTTGAAGTCCTAGTACCATGCTAGAGATGGAGTACAGTTGGGTATGCTGTATGGCTAATAAAATTTGTTTATCTGCGGTGATGAAGACAGCCTCAGTTTTTTGGAAGAATAATTTTAAGATTGGCATCTGAGCATCTTAACATTATTGGGCAATTTCAGCTAGTTCCAGGGTTTTTGTTCTTAATTCTAAAACATTGCAGATGTTTATTAGAGTATGTGGAATTCTAGTCCTAGAGGCAGTTTAGTGTAGTAGATAGAATGCTGGACATGGAACAAAGCAGGCTTGGTTCAAATCCTGCCACTGCCACTGACTAGCTATGTGATCTTGAGTAAGTCATTTCAGTTGGATTTCAGTTTCTTCAAAAATGGGCATAATAATACTTCTATCAACTATCTCCGTGTTGTTGTTAGGCTTAAATTTATATAAAATGTTTTATAAATTTAAAATCATCTTTCTTTCTCCCCTATATATTTGGGAAAGAGAAGGGAGATTAAATTCTCTTCTATGGAAAGGATGAAAGAGGGATAGGGTAGATCTTGCTATTTCTTGTATTTATTTGGACAATGTGAATAATATAAAAACATGGAGGAAGGGATAGGGGAATAGAAAATAAAGAAACCCTCCTCAGTAGACCAATATAATCATAGGTTCAGTTTAAAAAAAGCCTTTGTGGTTAATTATTTATGCCCAACATGTATCTTACCTCTTTTTGCCCCAATATACTCTACATAAAGCATTTAAGTTCTTTGTTTTTTGTCACCAGCATAATATCTTGTCTACAGTAGGAACTTACTAAATGTTTATTGGTTTATTCAGTTTAATTTAATTCAATAAACATTTACCAAACACACAGACAAGGTTTAGTGTGGAAATACAGTAAATTCAACCTGGAAACAAGTGAGAATGGGATATGTTTGGGAGGTAAAAGTCACAAGAGGCAACAAGATGGTTCAGTGCATAAAGCACTAGACCTGGAGTCAGGAAGACTTGAGTTCAAATCTGCCCTGAGAACCTGGGCAAATTTTTAACTCTGTTCACCTCAGTTTTCTCATCTATAAAATGAGTTAGAGAAAGAAATGGCAAACCACTCCAATGTCTCTGCCAAGACAACCTCAGATGGGGTCATGAAGAGTCAGACATGACTGAACAACAATTATAGTAGTCTTTTAATTGGTCTTCCAGCATCCAAACCCTTCCCCTCTCTGATTTATCCTCTTTTAAACTGTGAAATTCTTAAAACATATCTGACTATAATAATAACTCATATTTATATAGTAATTAAAATTTTGCCAAATACTTTCCAAATGTTATTTCACTTAATCCTCATAATAACCCTAGGAGTCAGTTGCTATTATCCCCATTTTGCAGATGAGGAAACTGAAGTGGAAGTTACATAGCTAATTAGTGTGGGCTGGATTTGAATTCAGGTCTTCCTGACTCCAGGTCCAGTCCTCTATCCATTGCACCTCCTAACTGCCTCTGTCATTCTGTGACCAAGTTATTACTGTAGTCAAATCTTTCAGTGGTTCTCTACTACTTTAAAACAAAATATAAAATCTTCAATCCAGCATTTAAAACCCTCCAAGAAGAAACTACCATGATAGATTTTGAAAATATTAATCTATTTTGTGCACTCTCTGTTCACGTTAAATTAGCCAGTGCCTGACATTTCAACTCTAACTTCTGTGTATTTGCAAAAGGTGTCCCTCAAGTCTTGAATGTACTCCAGTCAATCTTCAGCCTTCTGGAATCTAGTTTTCTTTAAAACATAGCTCAGATGTCAGAAGGTATTCTATAGGAGACCTTTCTTGCTCCCTTTAAATGGTAGTACTATTTATTTTTAAATTGCTTTTTATTTTTCAATTTATTATTTATTTAATTAAAAGGAACTAATTACTTTTAAAAACGATTTATACTTTATTAAAAATATTTAAATTTATCTTTAAGTTATTCTAGGTATGCTCTGTATAAACTTGCATTTGAATGGCATTGTAGCCTCATGAATAGAGAGCCACCATATAAGTCAGGAAGATGATGGCTTAAGTCCTGATTGACTCATATTGACCTGTGACCCCAAGCCAGTCATTTAACCACTGAGTGCCTCCAGGGAATTAAGACTATAAATTGCTGAGTAACTGCCAATCTGCCCCAGGAGAGAGAGCTTCCTCAGTGGGAGTCCCCTAGACCAATATAATCATAGGTTCAGTTTAAAAAAACCCTTTGTGGTTAATTATTTATACCCAACATGTATCTTACCTCTTTTTGCCCCAATATACTCTACATAAAGCATTTAAGTTCTTTGTTTTTTGTCACCAGCATAATATCTTGTCTACAGTAGGAACTTACTAAATGTTTATTGAATTAAATTAAACTGAATTGAATCACCATCTCATTTTTCTTGGCTTTCAACTCTTTGTTAATCATTGACCATTCCCCCCATATTTCTTGATGTAGTGATCATTCTTTTTGCCAGAAAAAAAAAGGAAAAAGTTGAACTGTTTTTGCCTTCTGTCTGTTCTTTGTTTTCTTCATCACAATCTAAATTCCTAGTCCCTGTGGTATAGAAGCTTAAATAGAGTATGAGCGTGGAGGAAAGATTAAGGAAAGAGATTTTAGATTTTAAAAATTCCTGTGGATATTTAATGCTTCAGAAGACATAAGTTCCAGTTCCAGTTCCACCTCTTACTAACAATGTGACCCAAGACAAGCCATTTTGAGCCACAGTTTGCTCATTTCTTAAATAAGGGAAATTCTCATTTGGAAAATGGGGATTTTGTTAACTTAGAAAAAACACAGAACTATTAAATAGTCATAAAAGCCACTCTTTAATTAAGGAAAAGGGGGAACAGGGCTGATTAGGCCTCCACTCAGAGCGGCACTCCAAGTGCCTTGGAGGATTGAACACCTCTAGCTCGGTCCCCAGGGAGTGCCACCGTGCTAGATGAGGACTCCTAGAAACAAAAGAAATAGGGGAATTTATATACCATTTGGGAAGACCCAGCTTGGGAAAGGAATCATAGCCAGAGGCTAGGGTGTAAGGGAAGGGGCTACTAACTATGGATACTAAAGGATGGTACCTGCCCAGGTGGGTCTTCCTGGGAGAGGGTCTCTGATTACAATGGGGAAGACTACCTAAGACAAAAGGATATTTAGCATATGTCTAGCTCCACCCTAGGGTCCATTTTTCAGTCTGGAACTGCTAGCCTGAGATTCCTTTCAAAGAACAAACACAAGCTTTGGGGGGCTCCAACCTACAAGCTCTTCCTAAAACTTGGAGTTCATCAGATCTCATCAGGCCACAAGTTTGGGGTCTCTAGATTCCACATCGACAGATATTAATACTTGCACTCATCTCTTAGACTTACGAAGAAAGTACTTTGTAAAGCATTTCCTGTCGACATGGAATCTAGAGATCCCAAACTTGTAGCTTAGTGAGGTATGATGAACTCCAAGTTTTAGAAATAGCTTGTAGGTTGGAGACCCCAAAGTTGGTACTTGTTCCCTGTTCCCCGTGAGAATCCACCCTGAAGGGAATCTCAGGCTGGCAGTTGCAGACTGAATAATGGACCCTGGGGTAAATGCTAAATACCCTTTTGCCCTAGGTAGTCTTCCCCATGTTATCAAAGACCCTTCCCTGGAAGACTACCTGGGCAGGGACCATTCCTTTAGTATCCTTCGTGTAAGCAGTCCCTTTCCCCTACACCCTAGCCTCTAGGTATGATCCCTTTCTCTAGCTTGATTGTATCCTGTCAGTATAATGTCAATCATCTCTCCCAGCCCCTGGATCTTCCCAAATGGTATTTAAGTTCCCCAATTTCCTTTGTTCCGGGGAGTCATCATCTAGCGCGGTGTCACTCCCAGGGGGATCAGGGAGCAGAGCGAAGCAGTGTTCATTTAGACTCTGCACAAGGCGCAGCTCTGCATAAGAGGCCAAGTAGCCCTCATCCCCCTTTCCCTTGATTAAAGAGTGGTTTTATGACTATTTAATAGTTCTGCGTTTTTTTTAAGTTAACATTCCAATAAATGTAAATGTAACTTTTTTTTGCACAATTACAATAATGTTTTACTCCCCGCCATTTACATCTAAAAAATGTTGGCATTTATCTTCTGATATTTTGATATATGTGCTATCATACAGAATATATTTCCATATTTGTCATTTTGCAGAAGAAGACACATTAAAAGAAAAAACTAATGAAGAAAATGAAGTAAAGAATGGTCTGTTTTGATCTGCGTTCAAACTTCATCAGTTCTTTCTCTGAAGACAAACAGCATATTTCATCATAAACCCTTTGGGGCTGTCATTGATATTGTTATGAGTAAGATTAGATTAGATTATGATGTTGAGAATAGCTGTCATTCACAGTTGTTCATCCTATATTATTGCTATTGCTAATGTTCTGCTGGTTCTGCTTGCTTCACTCTGTATCAGTTCATGTAGGTCTTTCCAGGCTTTTCTGAAATCCTTCTGTTCATCACTTCTTATAGTATAATAGGATTCCATCACAATTATATACCACAATCTGTTCAGCCATTCGACAATTGATGAGCATCCCCTTACTTCTTTTTTTAAAATTTATTAATTTTTTTCATTTAAAATATTTTCCCATGGTTACATGATTCATGATCTACCACCCCTGCCCCCACCTCACTCTTTCCTTCCCACTTTCAAAGCCAACAAGCAGTTCCCCTGGGTTATACATGTATCATTGTTCAAAACCTATTTCCATCTTATTCAAATTTGCAGTAGAGTGTTCTTTTAACATCAAAACCCTAATCATATCCCTATCAAACTAAGTGTTCGATCATATATTTTTCTTTTCTTTTCTTTTAAAACCCTTACCTTCCATCTTGGAGTCAATACTCTATATTGACTCCAAGGTAGAAGAGTGGTAAGGGTAGGCAATGGGGGTCAAGTGACTTGCCCAGGGTCACACAGCTGGAAAGTGTCTGAGGCCAGATTTGAACCTAGGACCTCCCATCTCTAGGCCTGGCTCTCACTCTACTGAGCTACCCAGCTATCCAGCTGCCCCCTCCCCCCCATCATATATTTTTCTAATGCATTTCTGTTTCCATAGTTCTTTCTCTGGATGTGGATAGCATTTTTTCTCCTAAATTCCTTTTTATTGTCCTGGGTTATTGCATTGCTGCTAGTAGAAAAGTTAGTTACATTAGACTGTGCCACAATGTACCAGCCTCTGTGTACAGTGTTCTCCTGGATCTGCTCCTTTCACTCTGCATCAATTCCTGGAGGTCTTTCCAGTTCACATGGAATTCCTCCAGTTCATTATTCCTTTGAGCACAATAGTATTCCATCACCATCAGATACCACAATTTGTTCAGCCATTCCCCAATCGAGGGACACCTCCTCATTTTCCAGTTTTTTGCCACCACAAAGAGCATGGTTATAAATATTTTTGTACAAGTCTTTTTCCTTATCTCTTTGGGGGTACAAACCCAGTAGTGGTATGGCTGGATCAAAGGGTATTCATTCCTTTAAAGCCCTTTGGGCATAGTTCCAAACTGCCCTCCAGAATGGTTGGACCAATTCACAACTCCACCAGCAGTGCATTAGTGTCCCAATTTTGCCACATCCCCTCTAACATTTATCACTTTCATTTGCTGCCATATTGGCCAGTCTGCTAGGTGTAAGGTGGTACCTCAGATTTTTTTTAGTTTGCATTTCTCTAATTAGGACATCCCCTTACTTCTTTCAAGTTCTTTGCCACTACAAGAGAGCTGCTTATACATATTTTTGTACAAATAGATCCTTTTCCTTTAAAAAAAAATCTCTGTGGAGACAGACCTAGGAGTGATATTGCTGGGTCAAAGAATATGCACAGTTTTATAGCCCTTTGGGTATAGTTTCAAATTACTCTCCAGAAAGGTTGGATCATTTCACAACTCCACCAACAGCGCAGTAGTGACCCAATTTTCCCACATTCCCTCCAACATTTATCATTTTATTTTTCTGCCCTATTAACCAATCTGCTAGGTGTGAGGGGGGTACTTCAGAATTGTTTTAATTTACATTTATCTAATCAATAATGATTTGAAGCATTTTTTCATATGACTACAGATAGCTTTGATTTCTTCATCTGAAAATTGCCTCTTCATGTCTCTTAAAAATATGACTTATTTTTAAAAACTATTATCATTGACAGAACATTTGGTACCCAAACCATTTAAATTTTGAAAATGTTATTTGACATGTGTATGAGTGGACAACCAATTGCCCAGAACAAGGAAGAAGGTTAAATGAAACTCATTCTGCCCTGCAGTAATAACTGCAACATTACAAGCCTGAGCCTGCTGCAGTCAATAAAATGGCTTCTTTCACAGAGAAATTGTCATTTCTCTGTGTCTCTGTGCCACTCATTAAGCACTAACCCAGGAGCAATGAAAAGCAAAAAGATATCTGGCCAACATATTTCAGAAGCACATGCTTCATGACTGCACTGCAGAATCATAAAGGGAAGGCAAGGGAAGTGCTTTTTGCAAATCACTTCAATTTATCAAGTTTGTAAGTGTTATTAATTGCTCTTTCCCTTGAATTTTATAGATGCAGAGCTCATGTTATACAGTTTACAGTTGCTGTCTTAATAATAATGCTGTGAGCTATACAGTGCAAATATTATAATTTTTGTTTGACAGATGAGAAAAACCTATTTTTTGCCTGACATTGATTAAGTGCCTAGAACTGAAAGGGCTCCAACTTGTCAGTGAGTTAGGGGGATGTCTATGCCAAGCATGAGAAGACTTCTCTCTCAGAATGGGCAAATCTATTCATATGGCCATGAAGTCAGCTGAAGTGTGTTCTGCAGAGTGCTTAGAGCTTCATTAGACATCAAAGATGCCAATGCCATCCACTGCATCCTGTTGTTTTGACCCTGTCTTACTACTGAACTCCTGTGACTGAGAGTAAAGCCAATGACTTTTTATAGCTCTGCCTTAATGAAATCCAATTTAATCTTTAGTCAAAGGACAATCCTTGCTATTTTACCATTTTATAGCTTTACTCATTTATTATTTTTCTGTTTTACTCCTTTCTCAAAGTCCCAAGACAACAGGCAAGTGACTAAGCAGCAGATGCGATTATACTGGGAGCTGTGGTCATAGCCTTACAAATGATATCAATAGATTTCATTTTTCCTAAAGAAGGCTATATAGTAAGAGTCCAGACTTGAGGTCAAGGGTGGTGATTATGGGGCTGGAGAAAAAGGGAATTTAAAGAAAAATGTAGGCAGGTAAAAACTACAAGTTGTGAGAATTAAATATCTGGGGGACCTGATCTTACCTTAAGTTAGAAAGGCTGGAAACATTAATTCTCTCTTTCTTTCTCTTTACTAATAAATTCTTATAAATTTATATTTACATAATTATATAAATTATGATTAATTTTAATTAAGATTAATTAAATACAAGATTAAATCTTATTTTTAGCAAAGTTTGACAATGGATTGGATATATAAGGCCAGTGAGGAGTTGAGGTTAAGGACATGGATGACCAGGAAGATGGTGATGTTCTCAGCATGATCAGAAAAAGTGGGTATAACCCACACCTAAAATTAAGAGCAGTGGGCCCCAAACTTTTTTGGCCTACCACCCCCTTTCCAGAAAAGATATTACTTAGCACCCCCTGTCACATACTATCACTGCCCCCTTACAGTTATTCACCGCCCCCAAATGCACCTGTGGCCATCACTGCCTCCCTGGATCGCTGCAGCACTCACCAGGGGGTCGTGCCCACTTTTGGAATCACTGATCAAGAGGATCCTAGTTCCACCTTACAGGAATATTAGGGAATAGGGAGTAGATATGATTTTATTGGTATAAGGAACCATTGATATGGAATTCCCTCTCCCAATGTAGGTCAGCATTTTTTTCCTCAAGTTAAAAGTTGTGTCTTATCCAGGGTCACCTGGCCATTGTGTGTTAGAGGGACTTCAGCCCAGGTCTTCCTTGTTCCAATGCTTCCTCTTCTCTTCACTACAACCTGCTGATATTTTAAACATTCCGAAAGAACTAGAGGTTAAAATGATCACTTTTTTTTTCTCTGAGAAACCCTGAGGAGTGAAGAGCTGATTTTGATCTCTGAGAAAATTGTCATGGCAAGGCAAATTAACTTTTTTCCATAACAATGAAGCTATTGATGGTTCTAAGATACACAAAAAGCAATTAATATAATGGAAAGAATTACTGCTCCATGAATAGACAAAGGGAGTATCATTACTAGAATGTTTTCCTGGAGTCTACATTTAAACATATTTATCAGTTGAATGGAGTATTAAGGAATGATTCAAACAATCTAATAAGTTAAATTATAGGGCATTCTTGTCTGAAAATATTCCTTATGTGCCAGTGAAGACTTTATCATCTATTAAATGAATTCAAATATTTTTTATGCCTTTTTCATTTAAAAATAGAAATTTTCTTATTTAGGGACATCTTAGAGTTGAAAAAAGGTTGTCAAATGATGTAGCCACTTAGGCTTTATTATTCCTATTGAGAGAAATCATTCAGAAAATGTTAGGAAGAAATGATATGGGGAGCTTTCAGGTATGGGAATGCTATGGACATATCATGTTCAAGCATGACAAATTGTTGCTGCTTTTCTTGTTCTGGCTGATGACTGTTCAGGGATTTTTATGATGGATGATAGGCTGATAAAACGTCATCTCTGGATTCTTTATATTCTTTTTTCCAATTGCCCAATGATAAGGCTAGACATGAATCTTCTTCATAGATTCTTAGAGGTATTAAAGACCTCAATTGTCGCTTAGCTCATCTTCCTGGCAGGTGCTTATCTTGGACAGGCCATAGGATCATAGATCTTCAGTCATTTATTCACTCTACATATATTTATTAAGTATTTACTATGTAAAGAACACCATATCTGGTATTCAAGGAAATACAATAGCAAAGACATGGTCTCTATATTTAATTTTATAATCTAACAGGAAGATAAGATATAAACATATATAATTATAATGCATGATATCACACTAAAAGTACATTAAAGAGTTGTACAACAGTGTTATGTGAGATCCAAAAGGAAATGCTATTATTATATTTTAATATATTATTTATTTTTCAGTTAAATGTGGAAACAATTTTGGAGAATTGTTTTTTGACATTTTAGAATTCAAGTTTTCTCCCTCCCAACCCCTCCAACCTGGCAGTGAATAGTCTGATATGTTATATCCCTACTTTCATGTAATACATGTTTCCATATTGCTCATGTCATGATAGAAGTCACATATCACACATACAATGAGAATCTTAAGAAGGAAATACAGTCAGACATGGCATGCTTTGATCTGCAGTTCCTTCTTTGACTATGGATAGCATTTTCTTCATGAGTCCCAAGGGACTCATGAAGGGGTTATCTTGGAGACTTGCTTTGTTGATAATGGTTTAACCTTTCACTGTTAATCATTGTATAATTCTGTCACTGTATACATTATTCTCTTGATTCTACTCATTTCACTTTGCATCAGTTCATGTGCTTTTCTGAACTCATCCTGTTTATCATTCTTTATGGCATGATAATATTCCATTGCAACCATATGCCACAACTTGTTGATTCATTCTCCAAGTAATAGACAACCCCTCAGTTTCCAATTCTTTACCATTACAAAAAAATCTGCTAAAAACATTTTGGTACAGGTAGGTCATTTCCCTTTATCTTTGATTTCTTTGGGATACAAACCCAGCAATGGTATTGCTTGGTCAAAGGGTATGTATAGTTTTGTGGCCCTTTGAGCCTGGTTCCATATTGCTCTTCAGAACCGTTATATCAGTTTACAGTTTTACCAAGTGTATTAGTGTCTCAATTTTCCCATGCCCCCTCTGACATTTATTATTTTCCTATTTGGTCATGTTAGTCAAGTAATACAATTTTTGATGCAGATGGTTCTTTTTGTTGAAGTACTTATAAATTTTTGTGGTAACTGATTTTTCTCATTTGTGTTCCCTTCTGAACTTTTTTCTTTTTCTGCATACCTTTAAAATATTTTATTGATGCTTTTTCTTTTTTTATTTCTATGAACTCCCCCCTATCAATAGAAACCTTCCTTTGTTATAAATACTTATAGATCAACAAAATAATTTGACACATTGGCAACATCTATACATGTCTCATCTTAAACCAGTTATCCATCTCTTTCTGTCTAGAGTTCAGACACATTTCATCAACAGTTTTCTGAAATCATGGTCAGTCACAACCTTTTTAGAGTTCTGGATCTTTCATAGTTGGTTTTCTTTACATATTGCAATCATCACATAAATTCTTTTAATTTTACTCTGTATCAATTTGTACAAGTCTTCACAATTTCCTCTGAACTCATTTTTGTCCTTTCTTTTGGTATTATAATATTCCATTATCTTTACTTTCCACATTTTTTCCAGTCATTTCCCAGTTGATAGACACCCATTTTTTCTAATTTTTTCTTCAAAGGGAAGAAAAGTTCAGGGAAGATTAATACCTCTGGTATGAAGGCTTGCTGAGCCCTTTTCAGGGATGCTTTCCTCTTTTGGTGTCCATCTCTCACCCAGTTCCTACCTGTGACTCCAAGAAGCTATAGTATACACAGTGTCCTCATACTGATAAACCATCTTGGCAGGCAGGCTAACCCATTTTGAGGGTAACAAACATGCCTTAAATCTGTTGGTGAGTTAGGAGAATTTCTAACCCCAGCAACTGAAGACTTCCATTGATGGAATGGGTGGATGAGAACAATTTGTTCCAAAAGCTATTAAGGGGGCTGTAGTAAGTGCTGTGGATTACTTCAAGCTTGGTCAAACATTGAAGAAGTCAAGGTCATCCAATGTATTCTGGGCCATTACCAGTCATCCTGAATTTGTCTTGCTATTGGACTTTGATGACTTTAGAAGACTGAGGCCATCAACTCTGTGAAACTCTGCCTTTCTTGAATGCAATTTATATTCATCAAAATATATCACTAAATGATGTCATTTTGGTCCTCTTTGAGTATGAAGGACAACAAAAAATTCTTTGCTACAACAAAAAGTGCCAGTGTACACATCTATATACATATGAGCCCTTTTCTTCTTGTTTGCTCTCTTTTAGGGTATGTGCCAAGTAGTGATATTGATGGACAAATGGTATGCACAGTGAATTTGGGAATATAATTCCAAAATTCTTTCCAGAATGGTTGGACCAATTCATAACTCTTCTAGTAGTGCATCAGTGTGCTTATGCTTCTAGAATTCCTAGAACAACTGCCATTTTCACCTTTTGTCACCTTTGTCAATAAAGTGGGTGTGAAGATTTTTGAGCAGAGGAGTGACATGACCAGTGTACAGATAAGGAAAATTATTTTGACAGCATTATGGTGAATGGGGAAGAGAGACCAGAGATAGTAAGACCTATTAGGCTACTGCAGTGGCCCTACTGGGTAGGATATTAGTATTCAATCTGTGCTGGAACAGCAACAATAGAAATAAGGAGCATATAGATTTAAGAGATATTGCAGAGGTTGAAGTCAATAGGATTTGGTAATTAATTTGTATGAGAGATGGGGGAGAGAAAAAGCAAAGAGAACGCCAAGAGTAAGAACACAGGAAATAGAATGTATGGTAGATAGAATTAGTAAAGTCAGAAGGAGAAGAGAAGAAAGATTATCAAACTCAACTTAAGACATACTGAAATTGAAGTGCTATGAGGATATCCAGAGAGGGCTATCCTTTAGGAATTTGGATCTTGAGGAAAGGACTAGAGATGTATATGGGTCTTTTTTTGTGGGGAAGGGCCACAGCTAGGTGGCCCAGTGGATAGAGTGTCAGCACGAAGTCAGGAAGACTTATCTTCTTGAGTTCAAATCTAACCTCAGACATATATTATCTATGTGACCCTGGGCAAGTCACTTAACCCTGTTAGCCTCAAAAAATAAAAGAAGGGGGGGGTCAGTTAGGTGGTGTAATGGATAGAGTACTAGACCTAGAATTGGGAGGATCTGGGTTTAAATATGACCTCAGACATTTCCTAATTGTGTGATCCCGCTAGCCCTTCTGTCTTAGAGTTGTTACTTAAACAGAAAGTAATGGTTTCAAAAGAGACAATAGGGGTTTAACATTGATTGAGAAATGACTAAATAAGCTGTGGTACATGAAAGGAATGAAATATTACAGTGTTATAAGAAACAGTGAATACAAAGCATTCAGAAAAACATAGAAAGACTTTATATGAATGGATGTAGAATAAATCAAGCTCAACTAAAAAGGTGATGTATAGTATTATAACAATATATAAATGGAAGGAACAATAAAAAAGAAAACTGAGCACTGAGACCAAGGTTAGGCCCTAAGAGAAAGAAATGAGAAAATGCACCTCCTCCTTTCTTTGAAGGAGTGAGGGACTATGAATGAAGAACACTGACTATTTTGTCAAACTCAATCATTATGTTGGTTAGACTTGTTAGACTGCTTTTTCTCCCCTTTTTGAAAATTCTTTGTGTCAGTCAAGTGGCCTAATGGTCAAAATGCCAGGAACTATGCTATGTACTGGGTATATGAAGGCAAAAAAAGACCATGCTTTCAAGGAGCTCATAGTCTAATGGAAGAGACAACGTGCAAACAACATTGTATAGGCAAGACATATGAAGGATAAATTGGGGGTGATCTCAGAGGAAAGACACTAAGATTAAGGGGGACTGGGAAAGGCTTCTTGAACAGGGTGAGACTTTAGCTGAGACTTGAAGGAAGCCAGAAGCCAGAGGAGAGAAAGAGATAGAGACAGAGAGAGACAGAGACAGAGATAGGAAGACACTGAGAGAGAGATAGTGAGAGCATGAATTTAAAAATGGATATTTTAAAAATTAAAAAGGAAAAAATTGAGGCTAAGGTAAAAGTAACTACTAGATACTGTTATAATGTGACCAGATAAAATTCTTTACAGAGCTCCGCTAAGATTTTCCACTTCTCAGAAGCTGGGTGTTACTTGGGAAGAAATCATTAAATATAATTAATAGATAGGGGAAATGAACAATATTTATTTGAATAGAATTGTTTTCACCATTTTCCCTGGACACTGGTTGATTAAGATGAAACACTGGCTAAGACTGACAGTGCCCTGCACATAGTAGGTTTTTGATGACTTGAATGGTGGTAACAAATGGAATCCTACAGGTTCCAGGAGCATACCTATCCTTTAATTAAGAGATTATAGGTCTAGAGAAAGAATTGTTGGAATCAGATGTATGCCGATCAAAGCATACTTTCTTTCACATCAGTGTATTTAGGTTTTTATTTTATTTTGGGGTTTTGGTTACAGAAAAGACCAATATGGGAGTGTATTTTGCATGAAAAGAAAAATAAAATTGAAAAAAGCAAGATTAGATGGAGCAGAATTCCATAGCCTGTACTATTTTTGTTTTTTCAATAAAATTTCTTCTCCCTTTTTTTTGATGAGTCTCTTCTCTCTGTTTTCTGCAATCGTCTTCTCCTTCCTCCTTTTTTGTAGATGAAAGGAAAAGAGGCTAGGCTGGGAGTGTCTCAGAGAGGTAGTTTCTGGAGTAACTATTTGTAAATCAATGAACCACTTCCAGGACATTGCACTTTATATAGAAATGGAAAAAAAAAAAAAAAACCCGCAATTGTCCCAAAGTTGTAGTTTTATTTTCTCTGCAGGAAAAAAAAAAAGGCTCTGGACTATGTAAGAAGTGTCTACTATGAGCATCTCCCCGTTGGGGTGAAGGTGTGAAGAGATGAAGAGAGAAGACTAACGTTAAGAGCCTGGAACAGAGAACTATCTGTAGATTCCTCGAGTTGAGAATAGCTCAGGGAGAAAGCTTGCCTCACCCTGCCAGGGGGCGAGGACCAGAAGGAGGCGTCTGAGAAGGCGGTGCCTCTTGGAGGAAGTTTACATTCTAATAGAAAACACCGGAGAGAAAACCCAAAGCCCAACTCTGGGTCACATCCACAGACCTAGAAGCCACTGTTCTCCAGTTGCTTGGCTGAGACTGCTGGGTGTGCGGAGGTGACTCCAGAGGAACGGCTTGCTCAGTGGGAGCTGCCTGTCCCGCCCCCGGGTGGGGTGAAAGCTTGAGAAGCCACAGCGAGGCTGGAGCAGAAGGAGATCATCCTCAGCAGCCTGTGAGGCCGTCACAGAAGCAGCAACAGCTCTAGAATCAGCAGCGGCTCCAACACCATGGGTGGAACTGCCTCCAGCCAGCTGGACGAGAGCAAATGCACTTATATCCAAGGTATGCTCCCTTTCCCCTGGAGGGCAGCGCTTTCTACGCTCTGACTCCCTACTATCTCCTTGGGCTCAATGGGTTCAGTCTCAGCCCCAGGAGACTGCTGCAGGATTCAGGGATGGGGTGCTGCTTCTCGAATCTCCCCACCTGGCTTGCTCACCTTTCCCTCAGTCCCCCCTGCCCCCCCTTCGCCTGGGGCCCCTTAGGTGTTTGGGGACTTAAAATGGGCCCCGATCCCAGGTGGATAGGGGGTTCAAGGTCTTTTTTGGATCATAGAAGCCCACGCTAGAGGAATGAGAGAGGGAAAGGGAGACCTTGTGGATAGCAATGAGACGATTTTAAGGGAGAAAAGTTTAGAGGGCAGCCGCAGGTGCGGAAGTAAGCTGGCTGTCACTTTGCCGCTGCCCCTGCCCCCTGCTCCAGCGGCTCAGTGTGTCTTATTCTGCTCCTTTCTTAGAATAGTCTCTCTGGTTCCCCGGGCACTGCCCAAAGTGTCCTGGCGCTGACACAGGTCAAATACTCCTGCTTGCCTTTGACCCGGACAGAGCTTGGGAATACCGTTTTTGCCTCCAAGGGATTCTCAGGAATCCTCCGTATAAAAAGAGGATTCCCTTCGCTAGGACGTGGGTTTAATGTTCTTTTTCCGGTGGGTGCTGATGGGTTTATTTCCCTAGAGGCAGGAAAAAAAAAGTTTTTACTTTCTCAGATTTGTAGGGTTCCTTTCCTTGAGCCAGAGGGAAGGAAAGCAGAAGAGGAAGAGTGTCCTGTTTTGTAGCAGTTGCAAAAGTTTTTAGATATGGAGAAGCTATTTTTTGTGAGGATTTTGTAAATCCTGGACACGACAAGATGGTTCTGGCAAGATTTTGGTCTAATAACCAAACCGAAGCTAGTGGAAACTTTGTCTGACCGAAGTCATCCCCGTTCCCTCCCTGGGTGTTCATTCCAGGTATCTTCAGAACCTTCCCGCAGCTTCCTCTAAGGAAGGGGACAGCCCTCTCAGGAGGGCTAAGGATGCCAAGTCTTAAATAAACATATCTTCACGTTAAAACTGACGTTAATGTTTCTGGTCTCAGAAATGTCCTCTATCAAGTGAGAATAGAAAAAGCAAATATGAAATCCTGTAGTTTACTCTAGTCCTCTATAGGAACAGCTTGAATTGGGACCGATTCTTATTTGACACTTTACCCAGTGATTCAGAAAAAATAAAAAAGAAAGAAAAAAAAGACTTTCACATCATTTAAGAGGAAAACAATTCTTTCCCATATTCATTTTATTTTATTTTTTATTTTTTTAAAACCCTAATATCTTTTATATATATATCCTATATTAATTTTATATGTTACAGGGTTAGGCAATGGGGGTCAAGTGACTTACCCAGGGTCACACAGCTGGGAAGTGTCTGAGGCCACATTCGAACCTAGGACCTCCTGTCTCTAGGCCTGGCTTTCAATCCACTGAACCATCCAGCTGCCCCCTCCCATATTCATTTTAGAGCAGAGCACTATTAAAAAACTTTGGACATGGTCAAACCAAGGAAGGTCAGCCAGTCAATAAACATCGGTTGGAGCTAACAGTTTTAATGAAGGACCAAGGCAGTTGATATCATTTAGCTCAGAAACCAATTCAACAACCATTTACTAAGTGGCTGCTGTGTGCAAAGCTCTGTAAGTCTATTGAAGGGAGGTCACCTTATGCTATGCTTTTAAGAGGAAAGAAGGGGAGCATAGGTAATATGTTCTAAGAGGACAAGACTTGGCCTTTCCTTGAAACATTGTCATGCTGTTGCTTATAGAAAAGGGAAAAGATGAGTGATTTATTTATATCAGCAAAAGAAATATAACAGTCACAAGATTGTTGGGGATGGGGATAGGTAGATATAATTCAAAACAGCAAGGAGAGGCTAATGTTTATTTGCTAGGAATATTATATCATGGCTTCAAATTTTGGAAGAATATCTCAGGAAAGATTAGAAGCTAAATTCTAACTAGAATAGGATAATAGTTGATATTTACATAGCATTTTACATACATTACTTAATTTCCATCATTATCATTCCAGAAAGTAGGCACTACCAGTGCCATTTATCCCCATTCTACAGATGAGGAAACTGAGACTCAGATATTAAATGCCTGGCAAAAAGTTTTACTGCTTGTGTACCAGGTTGGATTTGAACCCAAGCTTGCCTTAATTCAAATCCGGTATGTTATCTAGTCACCATATTGTAATTGTTATTTAAAGTTCAGAATTGTTAGTGGAAAAAAGTACTGGTCGAAGAGTCATCGGGGTCAAATACCATCTTTGATACTTCCTAACAATGTGACCCTTGGCAAGACAATCCCCATTGGTTTTCCAAGTTATAAATTGAGGATAATGATACTTGTGCTTTCTACTGGAGATAGTTGCCGTGAGAAAAAATGTGCAGAACACCTCAAAGTGCTACATATAAGTGAACTATTATTAGGGAGGCAACTGTGGTTCCCTGAAAAGAACACAGAATTTGTAACCAGAAGTCTGAGGTTCAAGTCACAGCTCTGCTACTTTTTTAGCTATGTGACCTTGGGCTACACACTTACTATCTCTGAACATTAGTTTCTTGATCCATAGAATGGGATTGTTTGAATAATAAAATGAAATAATATATACAATATTCTTTGTAGATTGTAAAGTATCGCCTAAACAGTAGTTGTTATTAAGTATTCGAAGAAGAGTTGACACTGCAAAGTTAGCTATTGTCATGACACTACATATTACTATAGTCAAAAGTTGAGGTCTCTTATATAGAATTAAAATAATTACATACTCTAAAGCACAATATTATGCTGTGTGTATAGGAACCCCATGTGCTTGTTGACTCAAACAGTGGTTAGGACCTGAAGTCCCATCCCCTTTGCCCCAGAGCTCTTTATTGGCTTGATCTTTTGCAAAGGTATGTATGGTGGGGGAGGAGGGAAGAGAAAGACCAAATGTCAAAGGAGAAAATGACCACCACTTGATAATGAGACTATTAGTGTTTCACCATAAAAAAAAAGTGCTATTGAAAAGATGCTGGCTATGATGGCACGTGATTAAATTATATCACAGGATTGTACAATCGTTTATGGTCCTGAATCTGCCAGCTCCTTCCTTGTAGAGCAGGGGTCTGCAACCTTTTTGGCCGTGAGAGCCATAAACGCCACATTTTTTAAAATGTAATTTCATGAGAGCCGTACAATATGTTTAACACTGAATACAAGTAAATATGTGCATTTTATGTAAGAACAACACTTTTAAAGTACAATAAGTCTCTGAACTATTTTTAATAACGTTATTATGTGCTAACCAATGATAAATAAAGTACTTCTTGCCATTAATGTGACTTCTGGTGCTGCATGGTTTTGCTGATGGATTTGTAGTCTGGTTGATATGTGGTGAGGTTAAGCTTCATGCAGGCATTGAGACTTCCATCTGTTAAACATGATTTTAGGTTGGTCTTAATGTTCTTTAGATGTGAGAAAGACTGCTCACATGCATATGTAGAGCCAAACATTGTCAGTACAGCAATACTTACACATTGCAGTATGTGGTATGTGACAGGAAGGGAGTTCCAAGTTTTGACAATCAGCTGATCCACGGGTTGAAGATTTTTCATTTCTCCCTACTTGTGATTGCTCGCCAACTCTGCTTGCTGTCGTGCAAGTCTTTCCAAATCTTCATTCAGTGACTTGAACTTATTCACCCACATGTCTGAGGCCTTCAAATCAGTAGCTTGAAGCTCAAAGTCTCTGATGGAGACACTGGGGATGTAACTCAGGTCAGCACCGTTTACTGCACACTCGTGTGGATGGGTTATGAACTTAAAAAGACGAGTGCGCTCACGAAATTCTCCAAAGCGCGCTTTGAATGACTGCAGATTAGATGTGAAGCCCACTAGCTGCTGAAGATCAAGATGTTGAGCAGGGTCACTTGTTGTTCATGCATCTTTAAACTGTCCCAGTTTTTCAAAGTGTAGTAAATGACCTGTTTCAATGTCAGTGATGAAGAGTTCTAGCTTATTTTCAAATGCAAACACTGCTTGTTGAAGGGATAAGACTGTATTTCCAACACTTTGCATTTTCACACTGAGCTGGTTCAGATGTTGAGTTATGTTTACAAGATAGTAGAACTTCAGGAGCCACTCAGTGTTGGCTAACTCAGGATGCTCAACATTTTTCATTTCAAGAAAAGTCTGGATTTCGCTCAGACAAGCTACGAAACAGTTGAGCACCTTCCCTCTTGACAACCAACGCACATTGCTGTGCAGAAGCAGACCAGGATAATTATTCCCAACTTCTTCCAGCAGTGTTTTAAACTGGCGATCATTTAAAGCTCGGGTAACAATAAAATTGACCACCTGAATGACCAGTGACATCACCTCACCAAGCTGCTCGCCGCACATCTGAGCACAAAGTGGCTCCTGATGTAGGATGCAGTGAAAACTTAGGATGGGTCTCTTTTTTTATGTTCACGAAGAAGCGCTACGAATCCTCTGTTTTTCCCCACCATGCATGGAGCACCATCAGTACACATTGAAATAAGTTTATCCATCGGTAGATTTTTTTCATTAGCGAGCTCAGTGAAAGACTTGAATAAATCCTTCCCTCTTGTTGTCCCTTTCAAAGGCAAAACAGCAAGACTTTCCTCACATAGTGTGTCACCGACAACATACCTTGCAATCACACTGAACTGGGATAAATGGCTTATGTCTTTTCACTCATCCATAGCAAGAGAAAAGAATAGTGCTGCATTTATGTCCTTCAGTTTTGTTTCCTCAATTTGATTTGGCATCATTATCTTATGATTGTGAACAGTTTTTGCCGACAGAGGCATGCCTTTTATTCATTTGATTATCTTGTCTTTATCTGAAAAGTCATCAAAAAGTTCATTGGCAACATCAAGCATGAATGTTTTGGCATACTCCCCATCTGTGAATGGCTTTCTGTTTCTCACAATTGCTAAAGTAGCAGCAAAGCTAGCTGAATTCCAGTCACCTTGTTGGGTCCAAACACAGAGTTGCTGCTGACTAGCTTGCACTCTGCACAGTAGCTCTTCACATGCTTTCTTCCTGCTGTCCCCCGCAGGATATTTTGATGCAAATGTAGTATGGCATAGGTCAAAGTGTTGCTTTATATTTGACCGTTTCATCGATGAAATTTTTTCATTGCATATTAGACACACTGCAGAACCTGCTCTCTCCACAAAGGTGAATTCCTCTGTCCATTTCTGCTGAAAAGTATGATACTCGTCATCCTTTAATACTCCTCTTCTTCTTTTAGCTATCTTCTTCAATAAAAGGGTTTCTGCAATTAGTTAGCTGACTACTTTATTAAAAGGAAGGAAAGTGTAGTTCAGTTTAATTAGAAAATTTGAAGCAAGGGCCTGTCCCCTTCTCTAGCTGTGAAAACAAAAAGAAAGAAAAACATACAATTCAAGCTATTTTATTAATCAAAAAACAAGACTTAATGGGGCACTATAGTACTGATATAACTGCACACATACATATAAAACTTCTTCACACTAAGACAATTGCTGAAATAAAGAGAGAAAAATTCAGGGAAGAATACTTTTTCCTCTCCCTCTCTCAAGTCAGGCAACAGGAGAAGAAAAAGCTGCCGGCCTGCTGGTTAAGCCATTTGGCCACATAAATTAAGTAGGAGATCAGGAGATTACACAAAATAACATGACTTGTGTGCAGGCATTAGTAAGTAGTGGGGGAGGAGGGTACCTTTTCATGGAAAACTGGCCAGGACACATCACACACATTTCCTGGTACAGGTGTTTATCAGTGCTGCCTACTCAATCATTCTGTATCAAATGAAACAACTACTGGGGAGAAATGCTTCTCAATAATGAAGCATATGTAAAGATGTAATCTGACTATAGTTGCCCTTTAAGAGCGGGTAGAAAAGTTAAAAACAATAACAATCCCACAAATAGGGAGTGTAGACCCCATGAATAGAGGTAACAAACAAGGCAGTGTCCTCACTGAAGAATCAATATAGCAGCAGAATAGGTAAAACAAGTGAGACAGTTCCAGGGATGGATTGTAAATGTATAAATACACTGAGATAAAGCCATGTAAATCAGAGGCAGAGGGGTAGAGAATGTAGACAAAAGTGATCAATCACTATACAGAACCCCAAGATGTCAGTAATAGGTGTGGAAAGAATAAAAAGAGGGCAGAAGGAGGAATACATAGCAAGGCGAACTAAAGACCAGGATTCATCTCGCGCGGCAATATCAATGAGGGAGCCTTCTATCTTAGAATATAGTTGTGGTACCGAAAGGTGCGTGACATGTGACGTCTGTAAAAAGGGAATAAAGCACATGGATGGGGTTTGTGGGTCCCTAAGTCAGTAGTTGGGAAAGGAGGGTATAATATTGGAGGTAGTAGATTGAGGTGGTAGGAGAGATGTAAGGGCTGAGTTTAGGGAAATATAAGACGTTAAAGTATAATGAGCAGTGAGGGGAGAGGATGATGTAGTTGGGCAGGCAGCTGCAACAGGGAGACACAGACTGGGTACAGGCTTGAGACAGAGGACACTGAAGGGAAACAGGCTGAACCCTTTCAGGTAGGAAGGGCACTTCTACAGACAAAGGTCAGGGCCAGCCAGAAATGGTCTGAAACTAACTAGAGGACTTTCTAGTCAGTTTCTCAAGTTCACAAAGGAAGAGTCCCAAGACTCTTCCCTGTCTGTGAAATAGACGGGCTTCTCAGAGGAAGTATAGGGATCACCACTTCCTCCAAGATGGATGCCTCCAACTCCCCTCAGGACCCAAAGAGAAACTATTCCTTTCTCTCCTTATCCCTCTTTTATCATTCAACCAACTATTTAGCAAAAGGTTTGATTAAATAACAATAGGGTTTATTAAGTTTCAGGGTTGATTATAAAGGACAGAGGGATACTAGGTTTCTCTAACAACCTCCTAGGGAGAAGCTCCAGGTGGGGGAGGGACACAGGAATGGGGCAAACTGAGCAAGAGCCTGCTCCCACTCAGCCCGGGAGGCTTTGTTGCCTTTAAGGTTAGGGAAGTTATACACAATGTGTATAATTTGTATCCAGGGTAAGCCCTACTTGTCTATGGGGAAAACCTAAGTCTTCAAAGTTTGATTGCTACCACCCAAATCCACCCTTCTCCCAAAACCCACAGGAAATTAGGAAAGGAAATGGGGAATGGAATAGGGAAGGTCAGGGAGATCCAGAGGAATTAGCTAAGCTACAAAATCTCAAGAGAAAAGGCACAGATTCAAGGCCAGGTTTCAGCCCAAAGACCGAGCTCAGTTGACCCTTCTGCTCTGATCGAGCCTTCTGGATCAACTGCCTCTAGTCAGGGTTCTAAATCCTCTCAACTGCCAGAAATTCTGCAGTTAGCCTTTTGCAGGGTAGATTGCACCTCTGCACTACACGTCATGATGTTGACGTATCATGTGACGCACAATGTCATGTGTAAACTGTTAGTTACTGTGCTGTGGTTCATCTGTCAGTGTTCACAGTGTGCGCTCCTGTAACAGCACCTGAAAAAAAAATTGACTTTATGGCTCCTGCAGAAAGAGCCATTTGCAGACCCCTGTTGTAGAGGATACTTGGCTAACACTACTTCGCCCATCTAGTAAGTGGATGAAGTTTTGGTTTAATTCTTGACAGAACAGTTTTTAAGATGATGGGCAGTCTAAAGGTAAAGCTTGAGAACAATTTTATAATAATTTCTCATGACAAAGCTGCCAGTGGAGTCCCTGATTGGAAAGGCAGGTTTGGGACAGCTAGGTGGTTTAGTGGATAGAGAGCCAATCTGGAGATGGGAGATTCTGGGTTCAAATCTGACCTGAGAAACTTCCTGGCCACATGATCCCAATTGCATAAACCTTATGCCTCTTCTGCCTTGGAACCAATACTTCCAAGTATTATTTCTAAGACAAAAGGCAAGAGTTTTTTGAAAAAGAAAGAAAAGCCAAAAGGCTCTAGTCAGACTTAAAAATACCAGCTCAGTCACTCCTCATCTGTTTGGCCTTGTGTAGGTTGCTTAATTTCTCTGGTCCTCAGTTCCCTTTTCAGTTAAATGAAGGGGTTGTTATAACCACTGGATTTCCTTTCTAAATCTCTTTTACTAAGATGATAATCTTACTCTAAGGTAGGACTAAAATTTAATGAGTAAGAAAAAACAGTGTTTCAATGAAGGTTAGTAGCTTTACTTTTTCATTTTATAAATGTCTGAAGCTTGTAGACTTTTTTCAGTGATATAGAAAAATAAAAAGAAAGAAATGAGGAGAGGACTATGAGGTTTCTTTTTTTTTTCCTCCTCTTTAAAACCCTTACTTTCTTTCTTAGAATCAATACTGTGTATTGATTTCAAGGCAGAAGAGCAGTAATGGATAGGTAACCAGTCTTAAGTGATCTGCCCTGGGTCAAATTTGAACCTCTGTCCTCCCCTCTCTAGAATTGGCTTTCAATCCACTGAACCACCTACTTGCCCCCAGGACTAGAATTTCAGATTTGAGTTTGAATGATTTTTTTGTTCCTCTTAAGTCCTTGCTTCTATTAACCTGTTCTGAATGTTTGTAATAATTAGGAGCTCCCTCAGATGGCTATTAGGATACTTTATTCTTTCCTAAGCCCTTTCAAATCCTTGTGTAAAAAAGAGAGTTGGAAATATGAACTTCTGTTATCAATCCTTTTCTAAGAGGCTTATATGTAGTCCAGTTTCTCTGAATGGAAGATATTCTTTGGCCCCATCTAGATCTTTTCCAAATCACTTTTTTGTAACTTCCTTTTTGGTTGCTATGGAACACGTACTAAGAGTAATCACACAGGAATGATTTCAATTTCTGGGTCTTCAAGGCAATTGTTCACATCAGCACGTGAGAGCCCCTTTAACAGAAAACAAGTTACATGATGGCCAGTCTATGGTACTTTATTCTCTGAAGAATGAGTACTGGGAAAATGCTGCAGAGGCCAGGTCAGCAGCAACAGTCAGGATTTTTTTTTTTATTTTGGGAGCTGCTTAAAACCATATGGCAGTCTCTTAAGAGAATCATTTTCCTGTGTTAGCAATAGTTTTATTTCCTTTTTTTGTTGGCACTGTATTTTTTTAAATGAAGCAGAAAGGAAATAAAATTACCAACAGCTCTCCCTTTCTAGAATAATTCAAATGCAGGGTCTGAAAATGCTTATGCATTAGTATTATAGTTCAGTACTATGTGGAATGTACCTTGGGGGAGGACAATCACCAAATGTCAAGCTTCCAGCAAAGCTTCTAGGCTGGGTGGTAGAAACTGACCAAAAAAATTGACATCTGTTTCTAGCTTTGCCCTTGATTAGTGATTATCTTGGAGAAGTCATTTTACTTCTTGGTAACTTAATTTCCCCATTTGAAGTTCAATTTAGTTGAATGTAATGATCAATTAATTAATTTTAAGTAAAGGGATAGATAAATAAATTTTAAAAATTGCACCATTTTTGGTCTTAAGTTTTAGTTTACATATAACCTAGGAGGGGGTAATTTAATATTAATAATTAAGTTAATTAATAATTACTTCTTGGATACTTAGGTGGTATAATGGATAGAATTCCAGACCCGATGTAGGGAAGACATCTCTGCCTGAGCTCAAATCTGGACTTAGGCATTTATTAGCTGTGTGTGTGTGAGACCCTGGGCAAGTCACTTAACTCTGTTTGCTTCAGTTTCTTCATCTGTAAAATGTGCTGGAGAAGGAAATGGCAAACCACTCCAGTGTCTTTGCCAAGAAAATCCTAAATGAAGTCATGAAGAGTCAGATGTGACTGAAAAATGTCTGAACAACAAGAAAAAGTAATTAACTAATTGTTTTTTTTTAACCTTTACTTTCTGTCTAAGGCAGAAGAGTGGTAAGGGCTAAGCAATGGAAATTAAGTGGCTTGTTCAGTGTCACACAGCTAGAAAGTTTCTGTGGCTAGATTTGAACCCAGGAACCTCCAGTCCCCAGGTCTGGATCTCTATCCAATGAGCCACCAAAATGCCTCCTATGAAGTCAAATTTATAACTCACAGTGAGAATTTACAAAGCATTTCCCTCACATTGACATAGTAGAAAAAGTTTTTCAAGAATTATTATATTAATTTTAAAGATGGGGGCACTGACTTGTCCCAGGTCACACAGTTAGTATGTTTCACTACTGAGATTTGAATTTAAGCCTCTAGATTCTGAGTCTAAGACTGATGTAAAAGCCTATGTGTATATATACACATTTATATACACACACATACAGGTATTCCTTCTACATTGTGACTTTCCCCATCATGGTTATGATCTATTGTGGGTTGGCATAAGAAATTAAATGAGAATTTTGGGTGAGTTTTGTGGAAGCTGTAGATGACATGCAAAGGCCAACAAACAACAGAGAAAAAGTTTAGAAACTCAGAAATGCCTATTTAACCCCAAAGTTACAGTAAGGTATTGTAAACACCTCATAAAAGAAAAAGAAAAAATTCAACCTTGCTCTTCTCCGGTATGAAAGTAGGGCAAAAAAAATTTACTCAGATTATCCAGAGTGTAGAGGACAACAGCCCCTATCTCTGCAATGTGGAAGAGAAAACTGTACATATGTCTATGTCTAGATCTCTGTCTCTCTCTGTCTCTCTCTCTCCTGATCTGTCCATCTGCCTGCCTCTCTAAATCTCTGTCTACTGATCTATCCATCCATCTATCTGACTATTTATCTGACTATCTGTCTATCTATCTCTTTAAAGTTAAGAACTTTTAACAAATGTTGCTAAGGACTTCTTGAAGAAAATAAAGAGCATAGGACTTAAAATCAGGGGTCCAAGTTCATATTAAGACTCTGCTCCTTACCTCCTATGTGGTCTTAGATAAGTCATTTCCTCTTTAGTCATCTGTAAACTGAAAGAACTGGGAGAGATGATCTCAAATGCTGATTTCATTGTTTAATCCTATAAGCCTCTAAATCCTTAATCTACCTGTTATTGGCTGTGTAAACTTGGTTTAGTAACTTCATCTCTCAGTCTCTATTTCCTCTTCTATCATTTTCTTTTGGCTGTGGTGTGACCTCTAATTTCATTGGTGTAGGGAAATCTTGATTGGAATCAAGCTTAGTTTTAGAGGGCTGCCTTGAAGTGGGGGAGGGCACTAAGTAAGAGGTTAAATGACTTGTTTGTTCCAAGAAAAACTTGAATCTAGGACTTTTCCTTCCTTCAAGATTAGTCCCTATCCGCTAAACCATTCTACCTTTCTATCTACAGAGAGTAATAATATTTCTATTATTTGCCTTACGAATTGCCATGAGGATCAAATAAGATAATGTTGTTAAAGTGCTTTGTAACTAGCCATATAATTTGTATGTAGTGCTTAAAAAAATCCTTTCTTTCCATATTAGAATCAGTAGTATGCATTGGTTCCAAGGCAGAAGGGCAGAGTAAGAGCTAGGCAATAGGGGTTAAATGACTTTCCATGGGTCACACAGGAAGCATTTGAGGACAGATCTGAACCCAGGACCTCCCATCTCTGGGTTTGGCTCTCATTCCAGTGAAACACCTAGATGGCTCTTATATGTAGTGTTAAGAAAGAAAGAGTTGAATATATCATGACAAAGGCTGGCATCAGCCTCTAATTTACAAGAGGACCTGTCCCTCAAAATTAAATTTATCGAGTATATATTTTGCCCATTGCTAATATGGTGGATAGAGAGCTGGATCTGTAGTTAGGAAGACCTGAATTAAAATCTAGTCTCATGTACTTACTAGTTGTGTGATCGTGGGCAAGTTACTTCTGTTTTAGATTCCCTATATGAAAAATGGGGATAATAATAGTGCCTACTTCCCAGGATTCTTGGTGAGACCTTAAAGGTGCCAAGGGCATTCTGGTTTGTTGCCACTCATCTTGACTTTTGTCTTGCCATTGGACTTTGATGATCCTGGAAGAGAGAGAGTGAGGCTGATGACTATGCAACTGTACCTCACTTAAATCTAATTCACGTACAAGTCAAGGCATCACCCTGTGTCATCAAGAATGGACAACAACAACAACAAAATGAGATATTAATTGGAAAGCACATAGCATATTACTTGGAACATAATAAGCCCTATGGAAGTGCTGGTTCTTATCATCAAACGAGATAATATTTGTAAAGTACTGTGTAAACATGAAAGTATTCTATATAAATGTCTATCCAAGCCACATGGCATACCTGTCTAGTAGGGCAAGTTACTTCACAAAAGTTTGCCTCAGTCTCCCCATTTATAAAGTGGGGATAATAATAGCACCTGTTTCCTAGGATTGTTGTGAGGACCATACTGATTTTCCTGAGTTTCATGAGCATGGAGAAAATGAACTTGCCATAACACTTTTGAAACATAGGCAGACAGGCAGGAGGCAGTGTGTGCCATGCAGGTCAAACAAACAACAAAGTTCCTTGACTTTCCCCATTGTGTAATTATTTGCATAAATGTTAGCAATTATCTAGCTCCATAGTAGGACTGTCTAATAGGCACTCACTTAGCAAAAGACCAAAACGAATCGTTGCTGCCTTCAAGAAGCTCATGTTCTTTCAAGAATTTGAATGCTGTATCATTTGGTGCATATGTGTTTATCGTTGATATTTTTACTTCATTGTCTATAATACCTGTTAGCAAAATGTTGTTTTCCTGCTTATCACTTTTAATCAGATCTAGTTTTCCTTTTGCTTTGTCTGAGATCAGGATTGTTGTTGTTGTTGTTATTGTTGTTGTTGTTGTTTTTACACTAGCTGAAGCATCATAGATTCTGTGCCAGCTCCTTATTTTTAGTTTTCCTCCTCTGAAAACTCTGGGAAGGTGTAAATTGGATGATCTGAAGGTGTAAAGGGTCACATCCTTCTGACAGTTCCCCTATGTGAGCCAAGCCGATGGAAATATTTTCTTCTAAATTTAATTTTAAAAGTTGCTGTATGATAATTACATGGACAGAATGTTGCTGTCATTTCATTCTCTAAGTTGGAAATTTAAATTCTGTGCCAGTGGAACTAGCAAAATAAAAAAAAACAAGCAAAAATAGCAAACAAATAACAGTATTCAAAGGCACATGGTACATGGGTGACATGATATAAGAGCAATAGTATTGCCATCTATTATTCTAGTCTTATAAATAAATCTGGACAACGAGAATAGAGGGAAGAGTTGAAGTCTATTGTGTGGAGGAGGGAAGAAATACAAAGAAATAATGTATCATTTTGATTAAACATTTTGATTAAAACATATTAGTTGTAAAAAGGCCACCATAGCTAAAATTCTAATTCTTTATTGGCTATCCAAATTTAAACACACACACTCTCTTGCTCGCTCACACACACACACACACTCTCTCTCTCTCTCTCTCTCTCTCTCTCACACACACACACACACCAACAATCCTAAATGCAATACAGATTTTTTCCCTTTTGAAAAATGGAAAATTCATTTTAAGAAGAGACAGGCAAGTTCCTGCCAATAAGAAAAATTCATGCCAACTGTGGAAAGTGTTCTTTGTTCTATGTATCACTGTGTATTCTTTTATTTAGGGGAGAGAGTGATGAAGGTGGGGGTTTGGTTAAAACTACAAAATTAGGGTCATTAATATACTTTTTCAAATTTGTAAGTTCTCCAATTCATAAAAAAAGATAATAAGACATTTTATTTGGAAAGATATAAAGTGAGTTTCCCCACCCTGGGAGTCCCCAGATGTTTAAAAAAAAAAACAGCAAGCAAGAGCTTGAGGGAAATTTGAAGAGTAGTAATAATACTGCATCTGGTGCCAAGCCAGTTCATGCCACCGAGATTAAATAGGGAAGATCCTGAATAAGATTGGGTGCTGAGTCTTGGGGGGCGGCTAGGTGGCTGAGTGGCTTAAGGGCCTAGAAATAGGAGGTCCTGGATTCAAATGTGACCTCAGACACTTCCTAGCTATGTGACCCAGGGCAAGTCACTTAATCCCCATTGCCTAGCCTTTACTGCTTTTCTCCTGTAGTACTGACACACAGTATTGATTCTAAGACATAAGGTAAGGGTTTAAAAAGAAAAGAAAGTATGAACCTTTGGTTTTTTCTTCCCCCTTTTTCTCTGCCTTTGACCCAAACTACTCTGACTCTTTTAGTTTTTCTTTTGGCTATATATCCTCTTAATTTGCTCAATCTAGAGAGCTTTAGAGACCTATCTCTCCCTAGATCTGCTTTCCTTGGCCCTGGAAAAACCCATACCAAACAGTCCCCATTTAGAATTTATAGCTCCTGGACCCCCCTCCCTTTCTTTCATTCCATTTCTCAATGTACTTTTTCTATATTCATGTGTAAGGGCACAGGAAGATATAAGAAGGTTAAAGCGATAAAGGAATTCTAGGAGAGTAGATGGTCTCAGTTAAAATGTATTTACCTTTATTGTTTAATCCAGTGGTTTCCAAACTTTTTTGACCTACCGCCCCCTTTCCAGAAAAAATATTACTTAGTGCCCCCTGGAAATTATGAAACTATTTATTGAACTCAGAATAGAATGTAATACAAAAAAAGTGTGGCCATCACCGCCCTCCTGGATCGCTGCAGCACCCACCAGGGGGTGGTGGCGCCCACTTTGGGAATCACTGGTTTAAACCATGCTTTTAACAGGGGATTTTAATAGTTGGGCTAAGAAGAGAGATTTCTGAGAGGATAATCCCTGCAAATTCCTTTCTTTAGGGAGAAGCCTAGGTTTGAAGGGATAGTTTTGTGGCCATGCCTCCCCTGTCAAATAGAAGAATGGGCAAAGAATATACCACAGAGGTGAGATGACATGGTTATGGCAGGACTATCCAATTTCACCTTTTCACCTTGCTAGAGCAGCATCCTTATGCTTGCTTTTTTCTTTCTTCTCAAAGATACAGGACCTTCAGCCCTCGCCTGGTTTATTGGCAGAACTAGTGCCAGGTGAGGGCACAGTTCCCCCAAGAGATGTGCCTGTGCCCATTTTCTTAGTGTCTTTATTCTTTCTATAGGCTTAACTTTGTATAAAGCTATTTGACTGATTAATTGGGGAATGGCTGAGTTGTGGGAAGCTGAAGAGAATGTATTATTATGGTGCTGTAAGAAATGATGAATACAGAAAAGCAGAGGAGAACTTATATGGACTGATACAAAGTGAAATAAGCAGAACCAGGAAAATAAGATACACCATGATTAAAACAATGTAAATGAAAAGAACAATAACAAAGCAATTAGAAATTTAATGCTGGGAAATTATAATAACCAAGCTTGGCCAAAGAAAAGAAGTGAGAAAGCCTTTTTCCTTGTTCTCTTTTTTTAAATGAATTTGTTTACTACGTTAAAATACCCAGTTAACTCCTTCCCTGTCCCCATTAGAGAAGACATAATTTTCTCTTTAATGCTAGTGCCTTCCCTGTAAGATTACTTCCAAATTATCTTGAATAGGTCTTATTTGTACAAAATTGTTTCCCTTATTGTTACATACTGAGAACAGGGTTGGTTCCCCACCCCTTTCTTCACATTCCCAATGCTTATTGATTCTAGGCACCTAGTAGGCATTTAATACATGTTTCTTGATTTAGACTTTTCTGCTTTTTTATAGAGGTTGTGGTGGGGGACTTGTGTGGAACAATAAATATGATATCATACCCAAATGATTTTGAGTGAACAACACTAAACTTATTTCATATCCTCCTGATTTTGGATTCAAATTTACTAATTTACATGTTTGTTGTGTTGTTATTCAGTCATTTCAGTCATGCATGGCTCCTCATGACCCCATTTAGAGTTTTCTTAGCAAAGATACTGGAGTAGCTTCCTATTTACTTCTTCAGTTCATATTACAGATGAGGAAACTGAGGCAGAGTAAAGAGACCTGCTCAGAGTCACACTGCTAGTAAATATCTGGGGCTGGATTTGAATTTAGATTTTTCTGACTCCAGATCTGGTGCTCTATCCATTGAGCCACCTACTTGCCCCTGTCCACATCTTATCATGGAAAGAAAAATAAAATGATAGAATCTTAAGCTTAGAATGGACCTTAAAGGTCATCTAAAATAATCTACTGGATTGGGGAACAAAATAGATAAGATCCAAACAGGATCTTTATGAACATTCCATTGCTTTAAACCTTTTTTTTTTTTTAAAATAACTGTTCTCTTTTTCAAGGTAGAGTCTTAAAAGTTGTTTTTATCTGTTAGTTTGTGTTGTACCTTCTGGACCCAGGTAGACTGTCTAATCAATATATTTTCTCCTACTGACAGCCCTCCAGATATCTGAAAAATGCTTTATATAGTCTTCTCCTGGCTAAACATTCCTAGATACTGCAGTCTGAATTCATATGGCATAGGCATAAGTCCTTTCCTCATCCTCACTATCAATTGTTGCTCTACTCTGGACACATGCTAGGTCAGGACCCCTCTTAAACTGAACTGAATTGAAGCCAATGACTTCAGGGTCATCTTACCATCTTAGGGTTCATCTCAATTCAAAAAGCATTTTTAAGCACCTACAGTATGTACAATATTGTGTTAGATGCCGATGATACAAAGACAAAACAAAAAATGATTCCTTACCTTTAAACAGCTAAAACCCTACCAAGAATTAAACTTTTAAAGAAATAAAAATAGGATATAGTTTGAGAATGGAGAGAATGCTAACAATTAGTGTAATCAATGAGTATTTATTCAGTGACTGCTGTGACACTATTTTAGGTTGGGGGAGAGGGATACAAAAATGACAAAGACAACAAGGAACTTGCATTCTATCTTTATCCCATGAATGTAATTATATACACATGTACATATGTTTACATATGCATAGTTGTATACATAAAATATGTGTAATGTATGTGTGTGTGTATATATATATATATACATACACTTAAGGTTATTTTTGGGGGAAGGGCACCAGCAACTAGAAAGACCAGTCAAAACTTCAAAAAGAAGATGGCACCCAAGTTGAATCAGGAAGGAATAAAAGGATTCTAAGAGGAATCAGTTGTGCAAAATCAGAGGTGGGGCAAAGGATGCCAATTAGATCAGAAAATAACAAAGAAATTCCTGGAAAATGAAGAATGCATGAAGGGGAATCATGAAACATTTCTGGAAAGGTAAGCTGGAGCAAGATTGTGAATGGTTTTAAATGCCAAGATGGGGAATGTGTCATATTCAAGAAACAACAGTGAGCCACTAAACATTTTAGAGCAGGTGAGTGACATGGCCAGAACCATCCTTTATGAAGATCATTTTTGGCAGCTTTGTGGAATATAGATTAGATGGGGGAGAGGATGTAGGAATGTAATTAGGTGACTATTACAATTGTCCAGATAAAAAGAAATATCTTGAGTTAGGATTGTAGCCATATGGTGCATAGAAGGAAATATACGTGAACTGTGGCTAAAATAGAATTGACAAGATGTGGCAATGAGTTGGATTTATAGAGAGAGATAGATGCCAAAGACTTGAGGGTGACTGAGGCTGTAAACCTGAATGACTGGAAGGATTATGGTGACCAACAGAAATATGGGGTGGGAGGGGAATGAGCATTTCTATCGTATTCTATGTCCCAGACAAGTTTAGGGTGAAGATAATCAGCTGTGGTTTTTTTTTTAAAGCCCTTACTTTCTGTCTTAGAATTAATTATTATTTCCAAGGGCAGAACAGCAGTAAAGACTTGGTAATTGGGGTTAAGTGATTTGCTTAGGGTCACACAGCTAGGAAGTGTCTGTGATCATATTTGAACTCAGGACCTTCCATCTCCAGTCTTTTATCCACTGAGCCACCTTGCTGCCCTGATGTTTTGAGATAAACAATGGCAGTCCTTTTTAAGGACAGCCAAGATTCCTATAGTTGTCTTAGTGCTTCTCAGTGTTATCTTGCCTTGTACTTGTAGGTGAATAAAACTCCCCATTATTTCATCAGGTGGAGGTCATTTTCATTCATTTGCCTGTTCATCCAAGATTTTGTGCCACGTGTACAAGCCAATAAAATTGTTGACCAGAGTGAGGTTATGGACAGAGCCCTGTGTGGCATTCCTTCTAACAATTAATGTTTAATGTCAACAGTCCATATCTCTCTCATGCCTGAAGGCTATCATGAGACTTGCAGCATGACTTTGTTGAAATTAAGATATATTTTCTCTATGGAAATCTTCTGGCTTGTCTAGAGAATGTAAAAAAGTTAATAGGACAGTTTAGGAAGACTTGTTTTTAGAGAACCAATGCTACTTCCTCGTTATCACTGTTTTCTTTTTTTAAATACTTGAAACCAACATCTGCTTTTAATAAACCAGTCTAGCATTTTGGTGAAAATTGACATCAAGTTGACTGATTTTCTTCCTTCTCCCCCCTTCCATGATGAAAATTATCTTTAATGTTCTGCCATTCTTCCCTATCATGTAACATATATGCTCTGGTACTCTCTCCAATTGCCAGATATACTATATTTCCTCTCTGGGTTCCAGAGGAGCACACTGAGGGATTGGGATATTTCTTCTCTTCTACTATTGGCTCAAGCCAACCAAATTTTTTCCATCCATTTGAGGGGGCCAGTAACAAATAATCCAGTTCCTTTTAAGCACTTAATATTGGATAACTTTCACGAAGGGACATTTATTGCAAAAATATAGCAAGAACAAATGTACAAATATTTTCCCCCAATACCTCTGGGGAATATTCTTCCCTATATTACCTCAGTCTCTGAAGAAGTAGGCTCAAAACCACCTCAGTTCCCACCTGTTCTATATTCCTACTCCCCAACTACCATAGATTATTCTTCTGACCTTTGAAATTCCTATAGTCAAAGACTGTACCTGGATTATTGTATTTTTGACACTATAATTAAAATTGAATGCCATAACCAGTGTAAATGCGCATCGGCTATGGAGGGAGGAGAGGAGATGGGGTGGGGGTTAAGGGGAAAGTAAGAACATGAATCATGTAACCATGATAATTTTTCTAAAAAATAAAAATCATTTTAAATTAAAAAAAGTGAATGCCATTCTTTACCATGAAATCTTCTCATATCACCCCAAATATAGATCTAGCTTGTTGCTTTCTTTTGCTTATAAAACTATATAAACTCTACCATCTAGGATAGTGGTTCCCAAACTTTTTTGGCCTACTGCCCCTTTCCAGAAAAAATATTACTTAGCCCCCTGGAAATTAATTTTTTTAAAATTTTAATAGCAATTAATAGGAAAGATAAATGCACCTGTGGCCATCACCGCTTCTCTGGATCGCTGCAGCACCCAGCAGGGGGTGGTAGCATCCATCTTGGGAATCACTGATCTAGTGTGTATGAATTTAGATCTGGGAGGAAATTTTATGGTTATCTAGTCCTACTTCATTTTACAGAGGAAGACACCTAGCCTGAGGGAAATTAAATAATTAACCCAATGGCCCACCAGGCAACAAGTTGAAGAGCCGAGACTTGAGGCCAGGACTCATTCAAACCAAGATCCTTGAATCTACTCTCTCCACCACATCCATGCTGCCTCTTGGATGTGGCATCGTAGCAGGACAGTTGCAAGGGACTATGTATATAGCAGGCACTTGATGAATCTTTGTTTAATGGAAACTGAATTAAAACATCCTTTTAAAATTCGAAAACATGAGAGAATTTTCTCCTTCAACATGCTGGTTTCTTTAGATATATTTCTCTCTTCTTTCTTAATGGGATATCTTCTCAGTTACATAGTGAGAATTTCATTCTTTAACATCTTTCACCCTTCCTAAGTGACTTTCTTGTAGAGTTTCTAGACGTAATAAAATCTTATCTTTTCTTTCTTTTAGTTTCTAGGACACTTCCTGAAAATACGCATGTCCTAGATGACAAGTCTGCTGTAGTCAGCATTCCCTTTCTTTGCTATTAAAATCTTTACAACAGTGTGGTCACTTTCTCTTAAGTTTACTGTCACTTCTGCATCACTATCTAGTTCCTCCTTATTGGTTCAAATTAAATCTAGAATAGAAGCTCCTTTTGGATTTTTCTCTCTTCTGAGTGATGGCACCAGAAAGGCTTTTCTTTTTATCTCACAAGAAAGCAACTTTTTGGTACTCCTTTCTGTACCATTCCTGTTGGCTTCCCTAGTCTCTGACTTTACAACTTTAACTGGGTATTTTTTCCCTTCTCTTCCAAAGTAAAATTCAAAGTCCTCTATATCAAGTCAATGAGACTCTTGCCAAGCAGAGGGGTGGGTCATGTGAGAAATGACCCGAAGTGGGCATGGAGAGGGAGAAGGGAGCAGTCCCCTCTGGCACCCTCCAGCACACTTGTCATAGGTTCACCAACACAGCTATGGACAAAAGGTACCATAGACTCTACCAGGCTGCCAAAGTGATCCATGACACACACACACAAAACATTAAGAACCTTTGGTTGGACTAGAAATGTTACTTGCCTACCCTTGAGGCTTTGGAAGGAATAAGTAAAAAATCAAATGATGATTTGGGGGTCCTTATAGCAAAAAGATCCAGAATTCTTCAGCCATAATATCTACTTGATAGAATCTACTTCTTTTGAGTTGATTACCACAAACAGAAATACATCCTAGAAACGATGATACCCACACACAAATAACATGTGGAAGCATAATGTAGATACGACCAAGCCGGAGTCTGAATAACTGCTCAAACATGAATATATGATGGGCAATGTAGACATAAGCTTAACATGAAGGACCAAACTTTATTAGCAACAATGAAAAAAGTGCCAAGTCTTTATAAAAAGATGAAAATGTATTAAAATTGATCTCGATTAGAGTGATTAAGTAGGTGAAGATCAATTCAAATATGCAGTTTAGAGTGAAAGTAAACAAATGGGAATGCTATAAAAAGGAGACCCAGGGATATAAACAACTATTAGCTATGAGCTAAAAATTCATAACTGCTGGCTGAGGGAGTTTATAAAAATGTCTTAGAGAAAATGTAACAGAATCTTAAATGTTCAAAATCTCTTCTGAACTTGGAAAATTATATTTTATCTGCCTCAGAAGGCTGGAAGGATAATAAATCTGATTTGCTAGGATTCTGATAGTGGTGATAGATAGATGAGGCAGGTTAGTCACTTTAAACATGCTTTGAAAAAAAAGCACCCTGTACACCCTGGTAAGTTATTCTTTAGTGTAATTTTTCTGTCTTTTAGAATTCAGATAGCTCTGTGTACTTCTTTTATGGTATTATCATATTCTGCATTTTATTCTTCTCTAGCTCTCTTAGTAGATTTTTAGCTCCTTGAGAATAGAGAATCCCTTCGATATAGTATATGCTCAGTAAATATATTTTTTATTGACCCTGGATAAGTCACTTAGCCTCTGTTTCCTTATCCATAAATGGTGTTAATGCCACCAACCTCCCAGGGTTTTGATAAAGACATATGAGATAATATTTGTAAAGCTGCTTATAAACTTCAAAGCATTATAAGAATGCTTTATTATCATTATATATATTGCTGTTATTATAATTATGATCTTTACATTTATGCTTTATATACTAATATAGAGGTACCAGGTGGCACAGTGGATAATGCACTGGGCTTAGAGTCAAGAAGACTTGAATTAAAATCCAGCCTCAAACACTTTTTAGCTGTGTGACCTAGGCAAGTCACTTAAGCTCCATTTGCCTCAATTTCTTCAAATATAAAATGTGGATAATAATAGCATCTACCTCCCAGGATTGTCATGGGGATCAAATGAAATATTTGTAAGAAAGCACCTAGTACAGTGCCTGGAACATAGCAGAATAAATACTTATTCCATTCTCTTTCTCCATTTTATATATATATATGTGTCATCTCTTCCAATAGAATTATATTTTTACCCCTCGTATTTAGGTTAGTGCTTGATATGTAATAGGTACTTAATGGATGTTTGTGATTGAGATCTTTCTTTCTTTCTTTTTCCAAGGCAGAACAGCAAGGGCTAGGAAACTGGGGTTAAGTCAGTTGCCCAGAGTAACCACAGCTAGGAAGTGTCCCAGTTCAAATTTGAACCTAGAACCTCTCATCTCAGGAATGGATCTCTATTCACTGAGCCACTTAGCTGCCCCAAGTCATTTATTTCTTACTGCATAAAAATATCTGTCCCTTCAAATATCACAGTTTTCTTTAGTGACTAATGGTTGGTTGTTCACTTTTCTATACTATTTTGGTATATATATATATATATATATATATAAATTTGTTTTTTACTCCCTTGGGGTAGAACTACACCTTTGCTTACTGCAGAAATGCTTCCCTCTCCATAGGCTTCCTAGACCTCCATAGGTAGCATAGTCTTCTAGAACCCATGATCACTTCCTTGATATCTTATGGGAATAGTTCTATAGAGAAGGTCAGAGATAAAGATAAGTTATTTATTCAATTAAAGTTTTATAATTAGAAATTACTTTTAATTTTAAGCAAGGTAACTGCTTTTCCATTCACTTAAGATCATACATTTAGTTCTGTAAGAGACTTTAGAGGTCATCAAGTCCAACTCTCTTCTGGAAATGAGGAAGTTGAGTTTGAGAAAGGTTAAGAGACTTGCCCAGAGTCATACTAATAAGTTTCTGAGGCAGGATTCAAGCCTGGGTCTTTCTGAATCTAGGTCCAGTGTTTTATTCATTATACTAGACTGCCTCTTATTCTTTTTGTCTTAAATAAAAAATATTTCTTTTGGGGGAAATTGAAATACTCTGAGCACTCCTTGTTGGATATGTGCTTTATTTTTCTAACTTTAAATAAGAAATTAACAGTTGTCATTATGATTTCAAGGTGACCCTCTCTGAATACTTTTTTTTAAAATTTTATTTCAAAATCAACAAACACCAATAAAATGAACATTTTCATATGCAATGTGGAACAGAAGGAGAGTATTACACATGAAACTGTGAATCTTTTTTGTAGAGCTTGCATTTATTTTAAAGTATGTAATAAATTCAACAAGTAATTTTAAAGCTGTGATTCCTTATGGCCTTTCGTCTGTTCACCATCTCAAATTTTGATGTGTGTATATGTGGAGAGGTTGGGAATCCTATCCCTCGCCTTCTTCTCTTTTCCAACTTACCCCACCAGTTGAAAGGGAAAAAAAGAAAGAAAGAAAATCCAAGCATTCTTGACAGAGATGCACAGTCAACAAAACAAATGTTCACATTGGCCAAGACCAAAAATATATGCCTTTTTCTGCCTCTTTTGAGGCCACCACACCTCTCTTCTGTTAGGATTTGGGTACAACACCTCATCATCTGTCCTTTGGAATTGTGCTGGTCAGCTTTGAGATTGTGGTTCATCAGTTGATGATAAGAGATCTTAAGTCTTTTAAAGTAGTTTGTGTTTGCATTATTATATAAATTTTTCCCCTAATGCTGTTCATTTCATTCTTTGCCAGTTTATACAAGTTTCCAAGTTTCCTCTCAACTGTTTCTATTTTCTTTCACTATTTCTAAATAACAATAATCCATTAAATTCTTATTCCACAATTTATTTAGCCATTCCCCAACTGTTAGGTACCTGCCCTCCTTAGTTTCCAATCCTTTGCTACTACAAAAAGAGAAACTATAAATATTTTTACACATATGGTTCTTTCCTCTTTCTTTGATCACTTTGGGGTTTAAGGACTAGTAGTAGGATTTGCTGGATCAAAGGCTATTCACAATTTACTAACTTTGGGGACTTAGTTCCAAATTGAATGGCTGGACCAGTTTATAGCTTTACCAATAATATATCAATATATCTGTTTTCCTGAAACTCCTGCTTTTAAGATTTGTCATTTTCCTTTTTTTTTTTTTTGTAATTTTGTTAATCTGATTGGTGTGAGGAGGAATCTCAGTTGCTTTTATTTTCATATTTCTTCTTATTATTTTGAGCATTTTTCTTCCTTTGAAAACTACCTGTTCATATCCTTTGAACATTTATCAATTGGGGAATGGCTCTTCCTTTTATATATTTTAATCAGTTCCTTAGATAGCCTTTATCAGAGAAACTTTCTGCAAAAGTTCCATCCTCCTCACTAATCCCTAAACAAGAAACTTTTCCTTCTAATTTTAGCTATATTTGATTTGTCTATGCAAAATCCTTTTAGTTTTATGCCATTAAAACTGTTTTATCTTCTGTGATCTTCTTTATCCTTTATTTGACCTAAACTAGTTCTGTTATTTATAGATTGAATAAGGAATTTTTTTTCTTTGCTTCTCTATTTATGATTAGATCTTTTATTCTCTAAGTCATGTATCTATTTGGTGCTTATCTTGGTTTGCTTTCCAGTTTTCCTGGGAGTTTTTGTCAAGGTCCCAGTAGTTAGCATTTTGGTTTTACTAACATTTTGCTAGTATATTTATTTCTATATGATAGGTTCCTAATTTGACCCAGTGAATGACCTATTTTTTAACTACTACCAAGTAGTTTGGATGATTTTTGTTTACAGTATAGTTTTCCTCATTTCCTATCCCTGGGTTCCATTGTAGTCTCCGTAGTCATATTTCAAACCAAACTGCCTAAAGGACTGTGACATTAAAAAAGATGAAAAATCAAATCCGGCCTCAGCCACTTCCCAGCTGTGTGACCCTGGGCAAGTCACTTGACCCCCATTGCCCACCCTTGCCACTCTTCCACCTATAAGCCAATACACAGAAGTTAATGGTTCTAAAAATTAAAAAAAAAAAAAAAGATGAAAAATTCCCACATTTTAAGTTGAATGAGCTCCTTCATGGGGAAGTGGATTCTTCCTCATTGGAAGTCTTCTAGTGGAAACTAGATAACTCCTAGTTGGTGACAGGAAGCTGATGCTGGATTGGGCTGATGACCTTTAAAAATCCTTCTAACTTTTGAGATGCTCGTGTTCTCTGTTGTCAGATGGCAATTAGAAGTGATGGGATCTGATCAGAAGCCCACAAAATGTGGAATGGTTCCTATAATTTTTGTGATTGTTATGAACTACAAAAACAGAAACCCCTTATCAGACAAATAGTATTGAGAGAGAGTGTTATATAATGCCTGGGAAGCTAGTTTCTGAGACTGGAGGACCTACTTGTGTGTCTTACTTTAGGTAAATATTTGCTTCATGGCACCCTGGGAAAGCTCATTAGCCTGTTGGTGCCAAGGTGGTTATGAAATTATAAATTGCAGATTTTTTTTAACCCCTACTTTCTGTCCTAGTGACTAGTGTAGGAAAGAAGGGTAAGGGCTAGGCAAATGAGGTTAAGTGACTTGTCTAGGGTCACATGGCTGGGAAGTATCTGAGGCCAGAGAAGTTGCAGATTTTCCTGGTAGAGGAAATCCCTCCCAAGGGACTGATGAAATCATGTTTCTAAAGAGAAGAAAAGTTGCACTCTGTCTAATAAGTTTTAGTTTAATTTACAAAAAGCTTGTAATACTTATGAAAACTAACTTGTTTTAGACTAGAGTAGTCATAGCTACAAAATTCACCAATTTAGGCAGGTAGGAGAAACAGTGATTAGTATGTTGGGCCTGGAGTCAGGAAGACTTGAATTCAAATTTGACCTTAGACATGAATTGTGTGACCCTAGGCAAGTCATTTATCTCCTCTATGCCTCACTTTTCTCAAGCATAACATGAGGATTATAATGGCACCTACCTACCTTTCATGGTTGTTGAGATCAAATAAAGTCATATTTTTTACAGGGTCTGGCACATAGTAACTGCTTAATAAATGCCTGTTTCCTTCCTTCCAATATCTAACATAATGTCGGATTCCAATCATAATACAATTTTTAAATTTTATTTTGTATTTTATTTTTATTAAGAAAATTTTTCCATGGTTACATAATTCATGTTCATTCCCTCCCCTTCTCCCAGCCCCCTCCCATAGCCAACACACAATTTCACTGGGTTTTACATGTGTCATTGATCAAGACCTATTTCCGTATTATTGATACATCATACAATTTTTTAAGTAGAGAATTTTGAACAGAGAACATGCTTAGTTGAGAATATATATATATATATATATATTTTTTTTTTTTTTTTAGCTCTGAGCTTCCAGAAGGCACCATTAATATTTAGTGTTCAACTACCTATCAGGTTACAAACACTTGTATTTAAAAATGGCCACTCCCTGAGTCACACACCTGCTACTGCCTTGAAAATGGCTACTCTTGGAACTCTTACTCCCAAAGATTTGCTTCTCCCAAATTCCCTAAGCCCTGTTCCCAGAGTTCTCTCCCAAAATGCCACCTACTCTGAAGAGCCTATTGGGACTCCTTTCACTCAGACTAACCCAACACCAAGATTCCCTTAGTAACCCAGACACAGGGAGTCCTATGTCTCTGCTTCCATAAATCTTTCCCAACCCTGATGCTCTGTTCCCTCACCCAACCTGCTTCAGGGCTCAGAGGGGTCCAGGCTATTCATGCTACCCTTTCAGCTACACTGTTTACTAAGTAAACTTTAGTGGACTATCTTAAGAACTTAATCATCATTTATGAAAGTGGGAAAATGAATTCTAAAATGGAAAGAACATGCTAATTTATAGAGCTTCACTTTCTCTGAAACTGGAGATGGCTTTCATTCATAATATCACAAGTCTTCAACTGAGAGGTACTTTAGATGATATTTAGTACAATCCCCTCATTTTATAGAGGGAACTAAGAGTCACATAGTGTTTTCTGTTGTCTCTTCCCTCTCTTTCTCCCCCCCCCTCTCCTGCTTCTTCTCCATTCTGATTGCCACCCACAGACCTTACCCTCAGTTATCAAAAGATGTTGAGTAATAGGGAAATGGAAGGACAGAGATTTGAGTTAAGTTGCAAGTAAGAGTGTTTCCAGGCTATAGAAACCTTTGATGTGGCGAGAGAACAGGGAACTTCTCTTTCCTCAGAAAGGAAGGGAAATTCTTAGCTTCAGTGGGAAGATGGAGAACTCACAGGGTCCCATCCCCCCATCCCCCCACCCCCCACCCATTGGAGTTGTCCTTAGCTAAGGAATAGGTGTTGGGCCCCACCTAAACATTTAGAGAACTTTTCACAAAGTCAAATATTTGATATTTTGAAATATTTCCAAGAAACACATTTCAACTAAAACACATTTTGATGCTTTGCTAATTTAGCATCAAAAACATAGTTTGGCATTTAAAAAACAAAACTTCATGAAAGTAAAGATTAAAAGAGTTAACCTTTACTTATTTGGAAAATGTACTCAAAGAACTTGTTTCCCAAAAGATGTTATCCAAATACATGAAGCATTGCTATTTTTTCTGTTGTATCTCTGAGCCTTTAGTTTTTCCTCTGGTTATTGCTTATAGTAAAGTCTGAGATAATTATTGTTATATTCCTTTTAGTTTAGCTTTCCTCTTTAGGAGGATAGATACAGATAGAGCTCTGATATTTTTAATTGGCTACTCCTTCAGTGATAATGGGCCTCAGAGATGAATTTGGGAAAAGGGAATAAATAATGGGCTTTAGTTTTCCTCATTTCCTATCCCTGGGTTCCATTGTAGTCTCCATAGTCACATTTCAGAGATGTCTTCTGATCTCTTCTTTCCAGAACTCTGCTTCTATAACTTGCCCTCTCTTTCCAACATACTTGTTCCTTTCATATTATTCCAGGATAGTATCCTGTCCTGTGTCCCACTGAAGTGTCCATAGTCACATTTCAGAGATGTCTCAAACCATTTCTGAGCTCTTCTTTCCAGAATATTATTTTCCAGGACTCTACTTCTCTAACTTTCCCTTCCTTCCCAACATACTTGTTCCTATCACATTTTCCCAGGATAGTATCCTATCCTATGTCCCACTGGAGTCTCCATAGTCACATTTCAGAGATACCTTCTTCTGATCTCTTCTTTCCAGGACTCTGTTTCTGTAACTTTCTCTCCCTTTCCAATATATTAGTACTTATCCCACAAATCCAAAATCTGGTCTTTTGTGTGTTTAAATGTCAGTTTAAAGGTTAATGTCTTTTAAATGCCACTTTCATTTTCTTTGAAGGGTTGTCTCAGTGGAGGTTGTACCCTGGGGTGGGGGTGGGATGGTACAAGGACTGAGTTGTGGATGTAAATGGAAGCATGATCAGAAATTATTTACCATGTACTCAAGTTAATTACCTAAGAAAGTTTGTTCTAATGAACATGTATTCAACACCCATTGCATACAGGGCATCATTAGGCTCCGGGAGTTTGGGAACTCCCTTCACAGAAGCTGATTCTAAGCTGTCTATAATATACAGTCTGTCAGAATTGCCTGAGACTTACTTAAAAGGAAAGTGACATAATAGTCACAGGAAGATAGTAGAAAAAGTAAGATGGGAAGTCTAGTGTTCTAACTCCCTGGCTAGCCTTCTATGTCTGACCCTCACTCCTCTGGGGGAGATAGGGAAAAAAGTAAACAAAACTTACAAAAAGTAAACAAAACTCAAGCCCTGTCCTCACAGAGTTTACAGTCTATCAGGGACATAACACATACCCAAATAATTGCTACAAATAGACAATGATAGCTGCATATGAGAATCCCAGAGTGTCATTTTGCATCCCGATTACCTTCTTTGATGAGGGAAGGCATCAGGGAAGGACTCCTGGAGGAAATAGCATTTAGTCAGACAGACCATTTCTGCGTTAGCAGATGAAAGATACTGTTTACATAGATTATGCAATAATATATTATGCTTCTAACGATTAAAATGATTTTTAAAACTCCCAATGCTATAATCAGAAAGGATGTAATAACTGTCATCTAGTGAAATTATTGTTTTCACGGGAGAAAGGCTTGGAGGCTGATTTCTGTCCAGTGCTATTGTTTTTTCTGTAGCTGAATCAGGCATACATCCTTTGTTGCTATTGGAATCATCAGAATGTAGTTTTAGTGGGGGAAGCAGCCTTTCCCCCTGACAAAGCTGCTCAGCAACTGCAGTTTACCCATTCATATTTCATGATGGCCTTGCACATGAATAAGCAGAAAGAGAGTCGTGATGTTCTCATTTGCATGAACATCTCCCTGACGGGGCATCAGCTACCTTTATTGTTCACTGGCATTTTTTTTTTTTTTGTGGGAGGCAGAAGGCAGGCATAATCATCTCTGGCCATTCATCTTCTTACCTGGCTTAATGGACCTTGTTACATTACAGAAGAATGATAGTTGGGGAAAAGGCAACGTGGCCAGAGCCTGCTTGTCTGCATGGGAATGAACTACATTCACTCTTCCTGATCATTGAGGCATCACGGAGTGTTACATGGTTAATGACTGCTTCCAGGGGACTAAATGCCACCTGGTTGGACAAAGAGCACATTCGCCTACCCAAAGTGGCCCATTTTCCTAGAGCAGGCTTAGCCTCTGTTTACTTTTTTTAGCTCCAGGCTGATTTATCTCAATTCTTGGCATAGGCATATTCTAAATGAATGAAACCCTCTCAAGTTTGCCATCCTGGGCATTCTTGTAAGGCTCCCAGTGGATGAAAACTCTCGAATATGCCAGAGGATCTGTGTTCTCATTGCTGTGGTTACTCCCTACAATGATGTATCTATTGCAACCCATCCATGTCGGTACATTCTGTGCAACTCTCATCCGTCACATTTTGGATGTGGAATCACAAATTCGTTGCCTTCTGGTAAATTTGCCACCAGGCATTCATTACCCAGGGGACTGGGACCTATTCTGATGCCTCCTGATATTACCTAGGTACCAACAAGGCAGATTAGAGTCAAAAGTCACAGAGCAGTAATTTCATTGTGGGGAAAAAAACCCCAAACAGGACATTTCATCTTTGAGCAGAATTCTTCTACTATGTATCCCAACCTCAATCCCATCTCCCATCCCCAACACATAAAAGTTATGGGAAGTTTTCGTTAAGCTCTTGGGAATATCTTGTGAGCTGAACATAAAGAAAGGAAGGGGTGAACTTGGAGAAGATTTATTGGGGGAAATCAGACTTTGGAAGAAGGGAATTAATGTTCACCTTAATAATGCCAATCTATAGCCATAAAATATGTGTTTGGAATACTTATTCAGGAGAACAAAACATGTAACAATGGGTTATTATCATGGAGATTCTGTTTAATATCTTGGCACAGTGAAGTTTTGTCCTGTGTGTTCTGAGAAGATCAGGGAGCACTAGGACTGATGGCCCACAGTGATCATGATCAGACATTTGGGCTGGAAGGGGCTTTAGAGGCTATCCAGGCGGCCAACCCCTTCTTTATTTTTACAAAGGAACAAACTGAAGCTCAGAGAGTTGACTTGCCCGAGGTCACATAGGGAAAAACTGAGGTTTGAACTCAGATCCTTCAAAATGGTACTTTTTCCTTTATAGTAAGTTGACTCTCCTGCTTTGGGCTAAAAAAAGAAACCCCAAACAAAACTTATGAGTTTACATTTAAATTTGTATATTCATTATTCAATTTTGGGTGGAACAATTTCATTTCTATTCAGTGAAATATTTATTAAGCACTTGCATTGTGTAAGGCAGGCAGGGTACTAGAAACTGGGGATCCAAATAAAAGTAACAGTAGCCAAACAACACTAAAAACCTCCGCCCCCAGGAACTTTCATTCTACTGGGAGATAAAAATAAATATAAATTTATAAAATATATGAATATAAATAATTAAATACTAGGTATTTTGAGGAAGGAGAAAGTACTAATCACTACTGGGATCAAGAAGGCTTTATGGAGGAAGTATTATTCATCTGAGCCTAGAATAACCTAAGGGGTTACATTTCAGGGATGTACATTCCAGGGATGGTGGGGGGTATGTGTGGCACACAGCCTGATCAAAGGCAAGGTGGTGGGAGATGGAACACTGAGTTTAGAGAACAGCAAGTAGGCTAATTTCACTTGACCAGAGAGTTCATGAAAGGGAATCATATGAAATGTCTGCAAAAGGAGATTGGAGCCAGATGCAAAGTGCTTTAAATGTCACTGTGAAGATTTTGATTTTTATCCCATGGGCAATGTGAGCAATTAATGGTTTTTGAGCAAAGGAGCGACATGGCCAGATTTGTGTTTTGAGAAGATCATTTCTGGCAATTGTGTGGAGGATAAATTGGAGAAACTGAAAAAAAAGAAAACAGGAGTTTATTAGAACAGTCCAATGAGAGATGATAAAAGCCTAAATTGGGATTATATCTATGTGAGTGTAAAGACATGGCAGGAAAAATGGAAACAAACATTTATTAAGCATTTTCTATGTGTCAGGCACAGATAATAATTGCAAAGTACTTAGCACAGTACCTGGCACATAATAGGTACTCTATATTAATGTTAATCGTCATCATTATCTTCTCACCTGATCCTGACAACTTCTGCCTGAGAATTAGGTGCTGTTATCTTAATTTTATAGTTTGGGAAACTGAGGCAAAAAGAGGCTCAATGACTTGCTCAGGGTCACACATGTTTTAAGTGTCTGAGGCTGGATTTAAACTCACCCCTTCTTGACTCGAGGCTCAGTGCTTTATCTGTTGTGTCACTCAGGTACATTGAGATGAATAGAAGAGATGTTGTAGAAGCCAGAATTGTGAAGGCATAAGAACTGACTGCATGGGTGGATTGGAGGACAATGGTGAGGGAGAGGGAGGAACAGAGGATGACTGAGTTTTCATGCAATGATGTTTGAAAAGAGAACTGTGCCCTCGGCATAAAGAGGGACAGTTAGAAGAGACAGACTGATAGTTCTATTTTGGACAGAGTAAGTTTGAGATGTCATTGGGACATCCAGGTGGAGGTATCTAGCATATAATTGGCTATGAAGGACTAGAATTGAGAAAGACTGGGGCTGGGTACAAGATTTGAGAGCCATGTGCTTAGAGATGATAACTGAATCCATAAGAGTTGATAGATCATACAACAAAAGGTTTAGAGGGAAAAGAGAAGGCGTTGGACAGAATTTTTTTTTAATCCTAACTTCCTTCTACTTTCACTGTGCCAAAACATGAAACAGAATTTCCATGATAACAACCTTTTGTTACATGTCTCGCTCTCCTGAAAAAGCACCCAAATTCATGTTATAGTATACTAAGTATTGGTTCCAAGGCAGAAGAGCAGCAAGAGTGAGGCAATTGAGTTTAAGTGACTTGCCTGAGACAGCTAGAAAGTGTCTAAAATCACATTTGAACCCAGGACCTTCCATCTCCCAGCCTGGCTCTCTATCCACTGAGCCACTTACCTTCCCCTAAACAGAATTTCTGCTAGGTTGTAGGGGATGACTCATGACCTAGTCAGCTAATAGTCAATCAGTAAACATTTACTAAGTGCCTACTATGTGCCAAGTAGAAGGCAGCTCAATGGTTCAGTGGATAAAGTGCTGGGTCTGGAGTCAGGAAGATCTGAGATCAAATCTGGATTCAGACAATTACTAGTTTTGGGAACCTGAGTAAGTCTCTTAACCTCTGTTTGCCTTAATCCACTGGAGAATGGAATGGCAAATCACTCCAATGTCTGCCAAGAAAACTCCCTGGACAGTAATGATCCATAGGATCACAAAGAGTTGGATATAACTGAACAACAGCAACAACAACAACAACAAAACCACAACTACTACTATGTCTGGGCACCATGTTAAATTCTGATGACACAAATGAGAAGTTAAAGATGGTCTCTGCCCTCAAGGTGCTCACAGTCTATTGGGGGAGACAACAAACAAATATGTACTTGCAGGACAAAACTTCACTGTGCCAAGACATTAAACAGAATCTTTATGATAACAAATCATTTAAAAAAAAACTCTTATCTTCTGTATTAGAATCAATACTGTGTATTGGTTCCAAGGCAGATGAGTGGTAAGGGTTAGGCAATGGGGGTCAAGTGACTTGCCCAGAGTCACACAGCTAGGAAGTGTCTGAGGCCAAATTTGAACCTAGAACCTCTTGTCTCTAGTTCTGGCTCTCAGTCTACTGAGCCACCCAGCTGCTCCCAACAATGCATTATTACATGTGGTCATTCTCCTGAAAAAGTATAACAAACACATCTGTTATTGTTCAGCTCACAAGATATAATTCCCATAAGCTTAAGGAAAATTTAATCATAACTTGTAGTAAGGCACAAGAATTAAGTAGTCTTGGGAAAGGTTTCCTAGACTGGAGATTGGATTTTAGTAGGGGACTTTGAAGAAGCCTGGGAAGGTAATTGGTAGAAAAAGAGAGAGAGTGCATTCCAGGCATGGGGAATGGTGAGAGAAAATGCCTGGACCCAAGACATGGAGTGTATTGTTTATAAAACAGAAAGGAGACCAGTATGGTAGAGGGGAATAAGGTGTAAGAAGACCAGAAAGATAGGATGAGTCTAGGTTATGACGGGCTCTGAATACCAAATGAAGAATCTAGGAAAGGAAACTTGGAAGAAGCAGCCAGAAAGGTGGGAGAGCAGGAGAAAACAGTATCAGGGAAGGCAGGCAAGAGAAAATCTCCAAGTGGAAGGGGAGGCCAGCAGGGTCAAAAGCTATAGAGAGGTCAAGAAAGATAAGAACAGAGAAAAGGCCATGACATTTAGCAATTAAGAGATTATTGTTAGCCTTGAAGAAAGTAACTCCTGTCAGAAAAGAAACCAGATTACAAGGAATTGAGTCAGTGGGAGGCAAGAAAGTGGATGTAGCAAAAATGTATTCAAATTTCTAGATTATGTACATAATCTAGAAATTTTAAGTATTAATTGAGAAAAAAGAAGAATGTTACAAAATAATAGTCTGAGGGGATGGCAGGGCCAAATGAAGTTTTTTGCTTTAAGACAAGACTGAGGGTTTGGGAAAGAGAGTGGGTTGAAAGGACAAGGCCCTGGAGGACAGGAGGAGATGGAATCAAGGACACAAGGACAGAAATTGGGGTCACATCATCATCAAAGACTGGAGCAAAGGTGGAGAAAATGGGGAGGCCATCAAGGGGTATGAACATATGAATAAAGGGCACTCAATCCAGATGGCCTTGATTTTTCAATAAAGTAGGAAAAAAGGTCCTTTGTTGAGAGGGAGGAGAGGTAGAGGACAGTAAAGGAGAGAATAAAAGGTTCAGAACAGTTGTGGGGAACGAAAGCATCATTCAGAAAAACAGAAAAGGATTGCCATGCATTAGGATAAAGAGGTCCCAAAAGAAGATCTATCTGTATCCTGTCAACCCTGGTATGTGACTTCCTATGGCAGGGATGACCCAGAGTTGGAGTTTAGCAAGGCATGACTAGTAACTGAACAAAGAATTCCAGAATAGAAGTTGGCTACTTATAGGGTCATCTTTAATTAGGGCATCTAGGTGGCACAGTGGATAGAGTGCTGGGCCTGGAGTCAGCAAGACTCATTTTCCTCAGTTCAAATCTGGCTTCAGACACTTACTATGTGTGTCTGAAGGGCAAGCAACTTAACCCTGTTTATTTCAGTTTCCTCATCTGTAAAATGAGCTAGAGAAGAAAATGGCAACTCCTTCACTATCTTTGCCAAGAAAACCCCAAATGGGGTCATAAAGTGTTGGCCATGACTGAAAAAAAACAACTAACCTTGGTTGAGTTTAGATAGCAATCTAAATCTCATGTTCTCTTAGAATCAATACTGAGTATTGTTTCCAAGGCAGAAGAGTGTTAAGGGCTGGGCAGTGGGGGTTAAGTGACTTGTCCAGGGTCACACAACTAGGAAGTATCTGAGGCCAGGTTGAACCCAGGACTTCCTGTATCCAGGTCTGGTACTTTATCCACTGCACCATTTAGCTGCCTCCAAAGCAATTATTTGTAATGGGTCTATCAGTACAGTTTTATGACTCATGGGTAACACTCATCAAGTCATAGAATTTCAAGTTATGAGGGACCTCAGATCATTTAGTCCAAGCAGTTAGTCAGTCAACAAATATATATGAAATATTGCTGTGGATGCTACAGTTTCTTGGAGCCACAAGTGAGAGCTGGGTGAAAGTTAGACAACAAAGATGGATGAGCTATCCTGAAAAGGTTTGGGCAAGTCCTTACACCAGAGGTGCCAATCCTCTCTGAAGACCACCTAGTAGGTACCATATAAATGCCAGTTATTCTCCTCACCAAGAGAGGAAGGAATATTTTCTCATCTCTTTTTGGGGGAAAGTTTGACCATTATAATACGCAATATTCAATGTATTTTTCTTCTTTCCATTTCCATTGTTGGATACATTATGAATATTGTTTTGTTAGTTCTGCTTAACTTATTCTCCCCTAAGCTCATTAGTTCTAACAACTAACTCTCAACCTATATGCGAATCAACTATCAGCATTGGTCATGTTTAATGAAAGATCAATCAATGGATTAGGAAATGATTTGCATGTTCACTCTCACCAAATGACCAAACCACCTTCTTTTTGAAGTTCTGCATCTCTCTGATGATAGCCATTTTGCTGTTTTTCTTATTCTGTTTTTGCCTAGTAACATGTTACATTCTACTCAAGCCCATTCTACCTTTGAATGAGGCTGAAATTGTGAATTTTTCCATGACTTTAGCCACATAGTATTACCTGAACTGCATTTGGTGCATAAAAGGGTACAGAATTTAAAAAAAATATATAGTTATCATAACAACAATAGGTCCATTTAGAGGGTGTTTTAATTATGTGATGATAATATTTTATTGAATTTATTGAATTATTGAATAATTATATTGAGATAAGGCTGAAAATCATTTTGGACAAAAATTATATTTTTAAAGACTTTTAGGAAAAGAGTTCATAAGCTTTATTCTGGCATTTTAACAATCCTCCCTGGCATTTTTTCTGTGGTCTTTCTTTTATATCTATCAGATCTGGAAATAATTTACATTTGTAGAGATAAGTTGTATGGAATTCCTACTGTAGCCAGATCTGCTTTCTCACTATCATTAGTTCTAGCAAAAATATACAAATGTAAAGTCAGTCACATAACATTAGTAGGATTTTAAAAAAGTCATTTCCATTTGGAATGTCTTTCTTACTCCCATCCTCTGTTGCGCCCCTCTCTCCCTACTCCTTCCATTTAAAGGAACTAAGTAAGCCAAGATTTTGGATGCAATGGGAGTCCTAAATAAAATGTTGAGTTATGACATTTCTCACTGAGCACTAACCTTACCTTCCATCTTGGAATTAATACTATGCATTGATTCCAAGGCCGAAGAGTGGTAAGGGTAGGTAATGGGGGTCAAGTGACTTGCCCAGGGTCACACAGCTGGGAAGTGTCTGGGGCCAGATTTGAACCTAGGACCTCCCATCTCTAGGTCTAGCTCTCAATCCCTTGAGCCACCCAGGTGCCCCCTGAGCACTAATTTTAAAAAATGACCACATTCTTTCCTATGATGTCAGAATAATCAGTTTTTCTTATAATGGTCAAATTTGAGGAAGTCTAGGATTGGCAAATTGCTTAAAGAGTCCCTGGATATAGTCAACATAATAAAGAACACTTCCCTAAAAGAAAGAGGCAACACAGTACAGAGGAAATGAGTGCTGAATTTGAAGTCAGACAATCTTGGTTTGTAAACTGAGTTGCCACTTATGACTGAATGACCTAGGGCAGCTGGATGGCACAGTAGGTAATAGTGTCGGGCAGTAAGACCCCAGTTCCATTTATCTAGTTCTGATAGGGGAAGGTTGAGGTCTCCCATTAGTATAGTTTTACTATTTATTTCTTTGTTAAGCTCCTTTGGTTTCTCCTTTAAAAATCTGGATGCTATACCATTTGGTGCATAAATGTTCAGTATTGATATTACTTCATTGTTTATAACCTTTAGGAAGATGTAATTTCCTTCCTTATCTCTTTTAATCCATTCAATTTCTATTTTAGCTTTGTCTGATATCATGATTGCTACTCCTGCTTTTTTTACTATACTATTGGGGGACATCAACCTTCCCCTATCAGAACTAGATAAATGGAACTGGGGTCTTAACTCCAAGCCTGACACTATTGCCTACTGTGCCAACCAGCTGCTCCAGCCTTTTACCTTTACTATGCATGTAAGATCCCAGGTCAAATTCACCCTCACCAGACACTTACTAGCTGTGTGACTCTGGGCAATTCACATAATCCCGTTTGCCTCAATTTCCTCTTCTATAAAAAGAGCAGCCTGGAAATTATAAACCATTCTAGTATCTTTGCCAAGAAAACCCCCAAAAAGGCGTCACAAAGATTTGGACACAATTGAAAAATGACTAAACAACAACAGCCTGTTGCTTAGAGTATGCACTTACTAAATAAGTATTTGAATGAAAGAATACAATACTCCACTGATTGTGGATAAAAAAGACTTGGTCTTCTTTTGTAAGTAAGGCACTGTGGTTGCTAAATTATTTATCTTGGTGTACTAGTTTTCTTTAGCATTTCTAAAATTTCCTGGCTGCAGGAAATGTGGTCAACTGCTAAAATAATATGGTTGGCTTTTCCTGTGTCATTCAGAATTAACAGGTGTTAGTTTCATTAACTTAAACCTCAAACCTCTATCCATGTCAAGAAAATGCCCTTCTAAGGAATATTATTGCTGCCTTAAGCTTGCAGTGACCCAGGTGCCCATGGTGATCCCAGTGGGTTCACTGTTTAAAAACTGAAGCTGAACCATCTGTAAAATTAAGTAACCTTTCTTTTCCTGTCATCTTACGAGCCTATGAGTTTTCCATCTGTTGACTAATGTAGAAATCTTTTTGAACCAATCTTGGTCTAATGTAAATCAGAGACAATTTACTTATAGTAATGGAACATTTTACTCCAGTTGCAATTCTGGATCCTTAAAGATAGAATTTATCTTTAATAATCTAGATTTTCTAATCTGAAAATAGAAATCACTTTCTCTGTAAAATGAGAACTACTTGGATCATGATGTCATTGATGCCATAGAAAGATAGTTGGTGTTGGTGGCTAAAATCTCTTGTCATGGAGGTTTATTTGTACTGTGTGTATTTGTGTTGTGCGTCTTCTGAGGTAAGATGAGGGCAAGTTGGGCATCTGCATTCAGCAGAAGAGAGAACAAATTTGTTGGCCAAAAATTTAAGAGACTACAGTGTCAAAGAGAGGGGTCCACGATAGAAGTACAGTACTAGGTTGATAGTATTGGCAACAGTAAGTGAGCACACAAAAAGCAGCTAGGTGGCTCGCTTCATAGAATCAAGAAGACATAAGTTCAAATCTGGCCTCAGTTACTTACTGGCTTGGTGACTACCCTGGGCAAGTCACTTATCCATTTGTCATTTGGAAATGGCAAATCAGTCCAGCATCTTTACCAAGAAAATCCCCTGGGGACAGCATGGTCCACAGGGTGGTGAAGGGTTGGATAGGACTGAACTACAACAGGTGAGCACAAATGAGACAGGTAAAGGTGTCAGAAAGGTAGAGAAAGAGGCAATCAAATGAACAAATATCCGAGAACTTGCTGTGTTCAGTGCTCCCTGGCACAGAGCCATTTTTTCCCCTTGCTGGCTAGGCTAATTCTCTTTCTTAAAGCAGAAATACTATTAGATGCACCCATATGGAATCATTCCATGTGACTTACATTCAGCACAATGGATTTCTATTAAACATCACTGCCTCTCTAAGATTCTTTGCTGTACTTTGTGATGGCTCTAAACAGGGGTGTAAGCTGTGGAGAGGGTGTGTTTATAAATCAGGGAAGGCCTCATGAAGGAGGCAGCATTTGAATAGTCAGCAGTCTTTCTTCATCTGACATGATTTTCTCATAATCCACATGCACAAAGACACAGAAACCATTGCCAAGCCTAGAATTAGGTCTACATCTTTGGATTCTTTGAATGCTCAATTTAAGTGTATTTTCCTCCTTTTTAAGCTCTAAGAAGATTCCTACAATAAAATTAATTGTCCCACTAAGGGTGCATATAATAGCAGATGCATCAGTGGGCAGGGAAAAGACGAATATGATTTTTTTCAAAATGGCAGCAATATTTCTTCTGAAGGCAAGAAAATAACTAGGAACAAAGTCTCAGTTGAGTGTTGTGAGCTAGTTTATATGACTATTACTAGTCTGAAGAAAGACTAGAAATAAAGGTTTCTAGAAAGTACAGTGAATATCTTGCATTTAGTGCCAGGGATTGATTTCAATCAGGATGAAAATATTAGGTGTCCTCTGAAATACCTCTCAACTCGCATTCAATGCACTGCACAAAAAAAAAGAAGCAAATACATTTCAAACTATGATTTTACATAGACAAGGGAAAAAGAACAGGTGAGCAAAACAAATGGACATGATGACCCTGTTTAATGGTCATTTTGTAGTTCATGACTTCCCTACCAAGAGGAAAAAAGTACTTTTTGATCATTAGGCTTCTGGAGTTGAGATTTATCATTGGATTGATCCAAATTCTTGTGAGTTTTAATATATTCTACTTTGCCATTACAGTGTATGTTGATCTTTTAGTTGTGCTTCCTCTACTCTGCACCAATTCGAAGAAGTCTTCTCAAGTTTCTCTGATTTCTTCATTTTGATGCTCTTTTTTAAAAATCATTTATTAATATTCATTTTTAACATGGTTACATGATTCAAGCTCCTATTTTCCCCTTCACCCCCACCCCCCGTCCCCCCATTGATGCTCTTTTCATGAAAAATTATTTCACCATTTCACTATCTAACATTTCTAGATAAGATTTAATAGGGACTGAATAATCAGACAATATGTTTTTAAACTTACTTTGTTTTAGTAACAATTCTAAGACAAAATGGCAAAGGCTAGGCAATTGGGATTAAGTGATTTGCCCAGGATTGCACAGCTAGGAAGTTTCTGAGCCCAGGTTTGAACCCAGGTCCTCCCAACTCCAGGCCCAATGCTCTATCTACTGTGCCACCTTGCAGCTCCCTGACATTTGTAAACTAACATATATGAAGCTGAGAAAGAGGAAAAAAACCTGAAATTTAAAAATGTGCCTAGAAGATATATTCTAGAGTTGGATATAATGGGACGATGCTTCAGAAGAAATTAATATAATAATTGGTTTTGCAACCCTGAAACTGGAGGCACGTCTTTCTGCTCTGAATTTCTTTCTTCTTCCTTAAAAGGAAATTTACCTTTTTTAACTCAGTTTTGGTTTCTCATAGCACCATTGTTGATACTTAATAAATATTTGTTGAACTGAATTGAATTAGAAAATTAGCCTGGGCTTGTTAAGATAATGCTTTCTAAAGTGGAATGTGGTACCAAAACATGAGTTATTACTGCTAATTCCCAGGAAAATGAAGTAGGAAGAGAGTTAGGCTAATTTTCATTTGGCAATCTTCACAGACCACCTCATTTTCAAATATTTTCTGCATTACCATTGCAGGTTGTTTGAACATTTATACCAAAAGAAGAACAATGCCATTAAAAGCTGCAAGTTCTAGATGTTTGTCTCAGTTGGGCATTTGTAACTGCAGATGAGTGTAGCCTATCTCTGCTGATTTTTAAATGCTAGCATAGTTGTGGCTCATCACCAGTCTGGCCACAAGGTGAATTTCTCAACTACAACTCAGCATTGTCAAGATTGTTGCACTGTAGAAGGCTCGCCCTCCGGGTTGGTGAAGGGTGTACCCACACTGATGAAATCATAGATTCTTGAAGTGAGTTAGCATGATTGTCTTCAGTGGCTATATAGGTAGAAATAACACTTGTGTTGTTTGTATGTTTTTATTTGTAATGTTACCTTAGAGACGGTTTTTTTTCCCCCTATGCCAAAATGAAATCAAGAAACATTTTCTGAAAGTCATACTATATCCTTTCCACTGTTAATAAGACTTACAAAACACTTTCTTCCCAACAATCCTGGGAGATTGGTAAGAATATTATCACCATTCCCATTTTACAGATGAAGAAACTGAGACTCAAAAGGTTAAGTGACTTGTTTAGGTTCCTACAGCTAGTAATTTGCAGAGCAGGGATTAAAAAACTAGGTATCCCAATTCTAGTTCCAATACTCTTTCCATCGGACTCTACTTCTTAAATTAACCTCCCCTCCATCTCAAAGAATCCCTTCTTTAAAGTGCTAGATTTGTTTAAAAAGAAATAAAAGGATCCGAGTTCAATTCCAGCCTTGGACACTTACTTGTCCACATTGTATGGGGTACTATGATCCTAGGCAAACTATTTAATCTCCATTAATCTGTCTCCTCATCTACAAAACAAAGATATTAATAGCAGCTTCCTCCAGGATAGTTGTGGGGAGCAAATGAGATAATTTGTAAAGTGTTTTTACAGATCTGAAAGCACTATATAACTATTAGATATCATTAATATTATTCTTAGGAAGATTCAGCTTTGGCCTTTTCTGATTTTCCTAACTGGTAATACTTTCGCTCCCTCCCTAACTGCCTTGTATTTATTCTGCATATATTTAGATTGTATTAATATTGTCTCCCCTAACAGATTGTATTTTCCCTGAGAGGTGGGATTATTTCATTTTTTAATCCTTGTATTTCTAATGCCCACTCCAGTTCTTGTGATCTACGAGGTGCTTAATAAATGTCTGTTAATTGATTGATTTTTTTTAAAAAATGTCTTTCATTTCCAAGACCAAGAGCAGTGGCTTGCAGATATTTGGTACTCAATAATAACTGGCATTTCTATAGCATTTACTATGTGCCAGGCACTGTGCTAAGCCCTTCATAATTATTATCTCAATTGATCCTTTCAACAGTCCTTAGAGATAGATGCTATTATAGTCCTTATTGTAGGGATGAGAAAAGTAAGGCAGATAGAGTTTAAGTGACTTGCCCAGGGTCACACAGCTAGTGAGTATCTTAGGCTGGATTTGAACTCAGGTCTTTCTGAACCCAGACCTAGTATTCTGTCTAGGTTACCACCTATTAAATTAAATACATTGTTGAGAATCTATATCTTTGAAAAGTCTTGCCTATTTTTAATGGCTAAAACTTTTCTCTTTGAGCAGTGTTACCAAGTGAATTACAGTTTGATGGAAATTGATTAAGGATAGGCAATAAAATGTTTTCTTTCTTTGGCCCCTTGAATCTATTATATGTATTCTTCAAATTTTGTAAGAGTTATTGTGTAAATTGTGAGTCTTTGTTAGACTAGTCATTGACCTTAGTTTCCTCTAACTGGGAGGCCTTTGTTTTCCCATTTTATTTCTCAATTTATGTGGGTTTCTACTCCTTAAGTATTATCCCCAACACTGACTGATGTCTTAATACAACTTCCTTTTCAAAGTTTGCCTCATTTCCTGGGCTTTTTTCTGGCTTAGGGTGACAAGTTTTGTGTATCCAAAACTTCAACAATGAGTCTTATACATGTGAAAATGTATAAAATTCTGAAATTTATCACACAGGGGTAGACACATGCATATGTATTGGGATAGATATTTGTGTGTGCATATATATGTGCATATGTGTGAATATACAAGTGAATGAGACCAGACTTTCAATCCACTTCCCTCCTGAGGGATATTGCTTCAACTTAAAGAAAGAAAAAGAACTGGTGACTCATAAGAAACTATTGTGTATTCAGTTATACTGTGTATTCATTGCTTAAGTTACTTAAAGGGTCTTTTTTCCCCCCTGAAGAATTAACATGCAGCTGCTTTTTACTCCTTACCTGCTGGAGCGATCCAAATATAAACAAACTGAAAAGATAAAAATTGTGTATATATATATGCATATATATATATATATATATGGAGAGAGAGAGAGAGAGAGAGAGAGAGAGAGAGAGAGAGAGAGAGAGAGAGAGAGAGAGGGGAAGAGACAGACAGAGAAGGAGACATGGAGAGATATTAACTACATGGTCAAGTTCTTTCCAACTCTAGATTTTTGTAAATTTCTATGTACTTCTAGTATATTCTTCATCGTCTTAAGAACTAATAATTTTTGCCAATGAAGTCCTTAAAGTGGATTGGATTCTGGACCTGGAATCAGGAAAACCTGAATTCCAATGTGACCTTTAACATTATGTTATGCTGGGCAAATCACAATCTCTGTCTACCTTAGTCTCCACATCTGTAAAATGGAGATAATAACAGTACTCACTTCTTAGGGTTGTTGTGAAGATCAAATGAGATAATATTTGTAAAACTCTTTGGAAACCTTAAAGCGCTATATAAATATTATCATTAATTATTATCTTCCACACTTTATCTGTGAGCTCCTTAAGGAGAGAGAACTATTTTCTGTTTTGTTGTTGTATCCCCAGAGCCTCATGCAGAACTTAAATGCTTGTTGACTGTATTAGATTTAAAAAAGAGGGAGGGAATAAACATTTAAATAGCAGCTACTATGAGCCAGCTACTGTGCTAAGTGCTATTTACAAATAAAATCTTATTTGATCCTCATGTCTACCTTTTAGGCAGCTAAGTAGCACAGTGGATAAAGCATTGTGCCTGGAGTGTGTAAGATTTTAATTTAAATCTGGCCTCAGACACTAGCTGTATGACCCTGGGCAAGTCACTTAACTCTGCCTTAATTCCTCATCTGTAAAATGAGCTGGAGAAGGAAATGGCAAACCACTCTGGTATTTTTGCCAAGAAAACCCCAAATGGGATAAACCATGAAGAGTCAGCCAGTCACTGCCGAAACGAGTGAACAAAAACAATCTTTCAATGTAGGTGCTATTATAGTATGATCTCCACTTTATAGCGAAGAAAATGGAGGCAAACATAAGTTAAATGACTTGCTCAACGTCACATGGCTAATATATATGTGAGGCTGGATTTGAACTTAGGTCTTCTTTATGCCAGGCTCAGTGGTCTATCTATCGTGTCGCCAATATCTCTAAAAAAGAAGGCTAACAAATCATCATTAAATTGACTTTTTTCCCCCCTTCTTAACTGAGCAAGAATCGTCTGAATTAAGCAGCCATTTTTGGTGTCCTAAAGACACAGACTCCGTCTAAATTTTAATCTCCCTAACTTTTTCCTAAACTTATAATTATGAAACCATGTACTGGAGTAGCAAGCTTCAAAGCTGACCATCTACAAGGAATGAAATAGGGTTAGAAGTCTTCTTTCCCCGGTGCCTCAGGTCTCTCCATCCTGGTGGACTTGTACAATTCCTATAGCTAGAAGCTCCTGTTTATGTAAGATGCTTTTCCTCTAGAAATTATTGATAAAACCTTTTGCAATAGGACCCTTATATGGAATCATCAGTTGATTTCTTTAATGCACGATAGAACTTGGAATGTTACTATTCAATTGATTGTCCAGATCACGGTCCTAATTAAGTTCAGTTCAGGTCAATTCAATCCAAAGCAATTTTTTGTAGACAGTTTAGAGTTGCTCTGGCCAAATGGTCAAAGCCAGTCCTACAATGAAAATTTCCCCCATTCCATGGAACTTCAGGTCTTCCTTTCCTACTGGTACAGCCTGTAAGAAGCCAGCGTTGCCTCCATGCCAGGGTCGGGCCATGGAGGAGAGTTATGGAGTCATTGCTTAGTAAAACATATTTGATATCTTTAGGGTGAATCCATCTGACAGATCATCTCCTAGGCCTTTGTTTCTATTTTGTTCATACTAATTTGACAAATGAGTGAACCTAGGGTAGAGTCTCTTTCTAGCACTGTGAATAAAGTAGCCTCTTTATTACCTGAAGGTCCTGGGAGCTCGAGGCTCTCTGGAGAGGCATTATGGAAAGGAGTGCTCGGAAGACCTGCTTCTACACTTCCTTTCCCAAAACTTTGGTAAGCCATTTTTATCATTGGATTGGAGATTTAGAGCTAGAAGGGACCTTTGAGGCCATCTGGCCTAACCCAGAGAAGCTGTGAATTGCCTCTGATCACAAAGGTAATAAGGAGCAGAGACAAGATTCAAACCCGAGTCCTTCACTACAAATCCTGTGTTCTTTCCACTATCATGCTCTGGACCCTAGTTTCTTCCCTTTTAAAGTGAAGGGGAGGGGGCAGTTGGATGGCTCAGTGGATTGAGAGCCAGGCCTAGAGACAGGAGGTCCTAGGTTCAAATCTGGCCTCAGACACTTCTTAGCTGTATGACCCTGGGTAAGTCACTTAACCCCCATTGCCTAGCCCTGTAACAAATAAAATTAATATAGAAGGATATATATATATATATATATGATATTAGGGTTTAAAAAAATTAAAAAATAAAGTGAAGGGGGCAGACCATATAATGATGTGTAAGACCACCTCCAGATTTAGTATTCTATGTCCGAGTTATTTTTAATACAGTCCCCAGTTATTGTTTTATTTCCAAGGGACATCACTCCTGGGGACAGAGAGTAGGTGGGAAATAAATGAAAGCTGATGGGCTCTGAAGCCAAAAATGCTTAAGCCTTAAAAACTAAAGTCATAGAAGAATAAAAACACATCACATCTAAAATGGAGGTTAGAACTACCTTTAAAATAGTTTTAAAGGAGTTCAGGAGCATTTTGAGGTTCAACTCTGGGTAAGTTTTCTGAATTTAACCATTGAAGTGTTTGGCAATTTAATTTTCAATCTGGTCTTCTGTCAGTGATGGAGGTGGTAGAGAAGGCAGGGACCAGAGCTGATCTCTATCGCAGCAGGAGCAATTTAAATCAGAGGAAGTAACCTTCAGGTTTGACTTGAAATTTAAATGTAAACTTTATTCTCCTTTGCATTAACATTCACTCAGAAGCTTCAGCCACATTACAAGTGATTTGTTTTCTAAACCCGCCAGGCTAAGGCAGAAATAGAAATACAAATTTGGGGGCAAAAACAAATACTTCATTTACGGTGTCTTTGCTAAATGCCAAGTAATTTCCTAGTGACTACTATAAATAAATTGAAGAAGTCTCCTGCTTGGGTCAGACTGTATACCCTATGGGATTTTTTTTAAAATAGGGAAATGATAATATTTTAAGGATAAATACATGGAATGTTAGCCTAATGTGTCATATACCTATTAGATGATCAAACCACTCTGGATTTATAAAAGAAAATCTTGGTCAATTTTTCCCCACTAGACATCTCCATTTTAGAATAAGGTATTTTATATTTTTTACAGGTCTTTGCTTAAATTGTTTGTCTTTTTTTTGGGGGGGGCAAACTTCTGAGGCAGATCTTAGGTTGCTTCTTTCTCCCTCACTTCTATCTCTTCTAAGTTTTCAGACCCAACAGCTTCTATTTTTAATATCTGGGCTGGTTTCCTAGTTGACAGCAAACCCACGCAAACCATAATGGCCGCATTAAAAAACCAAAAGAAAGAGTGATGTTTCTGGTACAGAAATAACAACAGTTTCTTGCAAACATAGTATTCCTTTCATCTGAAGGTCTACCAGTGCTCTGAAAAAAAAAAAAGGCTTTATATTCTGAAGAGGGAGGTAAAAGAACAGATGGTTTCTTCATCTGCAGAATGGGAATGTTCACTGACCTCTGAACTTGTCTTTCAACCCCGGGATTCTATAGAATGGTTGTGTTGTGCGAGCTGTTTCTTACAATTTATGGAAATAGTGGCAAGCTCTGGGAGGGCTGGTTAGAAGGCAGGATCTGTGCCAAGTCAAACTTTGATCTCTCCTTGTGATCATTCTACCTCCCACCATTACCCAGAATCAACCAGATCTTCCCCTGGACATTAAGAAAGGACCTTGAATACTGATTAACTTTTCTTCTCTTCCTCACAATTATTTTGATAGAGCTCTCGTGTTAGAGCCAAACATAAACATTTCAAGCATGATTGAATACATCTGATAAAGTACATTGAGCCTTCTGGTTCTCCCTGAGGGGTGCCGTAATTCTTAGCATATATCAGAAGACTGAAGTGAGTGTCCTTGGACATGGGGTGCTCACTGTACTAGCGTGAAGACTTTGAGGGCTCCCTAACTTGCTTCCCTAGAGCCAGGGTTACATCTCTAACAATCTCGAGGAGGGGGTTCAAATTTTAAACTTTCTTTGGAGATCCAGTCAGGTTCCACACTAGCCCTGCAGGAAGAACCACCAAAAAACCAAGTTTGGCTTTGCAACCCTCTTTCCCGATCCCTGTTCCTGCGACCCTTTCTAGAGAGAAGATTATTTTAGGGGGCAGACTAAGGAACAGGCAGTGTTCTGAGATGGACTCAGTCCTATGCACTTAATAACTGAATGCCCAGAGGGCTTCTGACAGAAGTCAGCTAAGGAGCAGGCTGGGACCTCTGGGGGTGGCCTTGATCTGAAACTGGTAATTGGTTGCCAAACTGGTTATGGAGGTTGGTGTACTTCAGGGGTCACTGGAAGTTTGGCCATATACCATGTCTTTTTGCATCCATGGGACTATCTTTGTGGCCGGGATACTTCCCCTTCTTTCTCCAGTCATCCTACTCTCCCTCTCCCCCCTGACCCTAGGTTAAAATGAATACAACTATGACACAAAAGGTAATTAGCTTTCATTTCTTTCTCCTTTTTAAAGGTCGAAACAGCAAATCTGTTTCTCTTTCCCCCTTCCCTTTCTTTCCCTCTCCTCAACACTCAATCCTCAGTTTATGAACAGGTTACGTTCCAAAAGTTCATTTGTAAGTCAGTTCTTTGGAATTTGGAATGCTTTCCCCCATAGAAACAAAGTTGTATATCGTGGTTATGTTCCCAGGCCAGCTCACAAAAGTCTATTTAACTCATAATGTATCAGAAGGGGAATATGGCACTGAATCCAGTATCATCTAAGCTTAACATTGTTTCTATGGGAAAATATGAGTTGCAGCTCGTGATTTTTGGAACCCATCTCCTTCCTCCGCCCATGGCTCCCTTGTTATTGTTGTTGCTGTTGTTCGGTGGTTTCATTTGTGTCCAATTCTTCACGACCCCAGTGAGGTTTTTCTTGGCAGAGATACTGGCGTGGTTTGCCATTTCCTTCTTCAGCTCATTTTACAGATGAGGATGCTGAGGCAAACAGGGTGAAGTGACTTGCCCAGGGTCATAAAGCTAGTGTCTAAAGCCAGATTCGAACTTAGATCTTCTTGACTCTTGTCCTGGCACACTCTTTACTGTGCCACTTGGCTATTCTAACAGGTACTCTCAGATTAGTAATGACATTCTGCATGTCTGAAGCTCATATTTGGAGCTTACGGGTGCAGTAGCTCAGTCAGCCTCCTCAGAGGTACTAGGATCACACATTTAGAGCTGGAAGGAATTTTAAGCCTTATCAAGTCCAGTCCCATTATAAGGACCATGAAGTTGAAAGATTCACACAGCTAATAAGAGTCTGAAGCAAGATTTGAACCCAGACCTTCTTTACTAAGTTTACTGCTCTATCCTACATCATGATGCCTCTAACCATTACATCTAGTGTTAGGCTATCACATGTTTTAGACCACAAATCGAGAACCTTAGAGGATTTCTCATCTGCCTCTTTCATTTCCTATGACAAAGTCGAGATCCAGAGACTCTGTGATTTGCTCAAAAATCACACAAAGAGTCAGTGGAAGAGTTGGGATTTGAAATTCACTGATTAAAAATCCAGGGCACTTTCCACGGACCACGTTTGATTATAAACGATGATCTCCAGCCAATGGAGAATTATTTGAAGTCTCAGCAAATGATACCCTGGGGGAGGAGAAATAACCATAACACACTGCTTCCCAAGATATCTTTCCAAGGCTTAGAGGACTAGGAGAGACACAGAAGAGATGCTCCTGTCAGGGAAGGCCCCCGGGCATCTCCAAAATGGAGTCATAAGCTTCCTGAATCCACAAAGTATCTACAATTCTCAGTCATTCTTTAAGAGGAGATGAATGAGACCTCGGGCAGCATTCAGGCAGAAGATTCTATTTTAACATCTCAAATCTCCTTGCTTTATTCTAAAAAGTTCCTACATACCCATTATGGAAGCGGAATGTAGTTGGCTTTGGCCTCTTCCCCTTGATAAAGTGCTGACATAGCTCACTGCTTCCAGCTTTAGCGTTATCCCCATCATTGGGTCTGATGATTGGGGGCAGGGCCTCTGTCAGGGGAATTGGGGATGGGGGAGCATGATGTTCATGGAAAGGGCTCTGATATATGAGAGCCAGAGGATCTGACTTATTCATATTCCAATGTGAAATTGGAAGGCTAGAAACAGAACCACTAACTTCCTGGCATATCGGATGTTTGTCAATGGATGCAGCTGATGTCAATATATTAGCTGTAGTGCCAACAATAGCCATAGATGTCTATAGGGTAGGGACAGGTCTGTGCCTGCGATTTTATTGATGTGAGGAATCCTTAATAACAAAATCCCTTCTATCAATGCAGATTGGCAAATTGGCTCTAATTTAAAGGTTTAAAGGGTGGCCAAGAGGTTGTAAGAGTTCAAGTCTCTTATCCAGGATTACATAGCGTATGTGTGTCAAAGAAAGGACTTGAACATAGGCTTTCCTGATTCTAAAGCTGGCCTTCTGTCTACTATGCCATACTTGCCTTTCCACACATAGATTTGTTTGCATAAAGATTATAAATGTACATATAACTATACCCACGTTTGAGGATAATGGAATAGGCATCGCTCTGTATAGGAATAGTTAATAAGATCAACGTGTGACCCACAATCCTTTCTATAGTACATAAGTAAAGAATGATTTTATTTTGTCTTTTTAGCTTTTCTTCCAGAATCTGTAATTTGTAACTCTGTTTCTTCATCGTGACTCTCTTGACAGGACCTTGGCTTCAGGAAAGACTACTCTCTCCCCCCTATGTTTCACTTTGATTTACTCCTCAAGACATCATCTTCTCCTTACCAAATGCCTTGCCTCCCCTTCTTCAATAGAATCTAAGTTCCTTGAGAGCAGAGACTCTTATTTGCCTATTATCTTCATTCATTTTGTGAAACTCTGCCTCACTTAAATCTAATTCAGCAATGAGTCAAGACATTACTCCATGATGTCACTGGTTATCTTCAAAAACGAAGGACAAGGGTGTCAGCTGGGTGGCTCAGTGGATTGAGAGCCAGGCCAGAGACAGGAGGTCCTGGGTTCAAATCTGACTGCAGACACTTCCTACTTGTGTGAACCTGAGTAAGTCACTTAACCGCCATTGCCTAGCCCTTACCACTCTTCTGCCTTGGAACCAATATACAGTATTGTGAAGATAAGGGCTTAAAAAAAAACAAAAACAAAATGAAGGACAAACAACATTAATTGTATGCTGAGCAGGAGTCTTGTATCTAATAAATACCCAATAAACACTTTAGCTATCTATTTATGTCACAGGATTCTGGAAACTTCCCTCTCTAACTGTTGCCTGTCCAGATTACAGGTCTATGTACTCCTCTTGTTTCCTTTTCTAGTCTTTCTAGGTTTATCACATTACTGGAAGTTCTTTTCTACTATCCTCAAATATTACTTCTTCCTGGTCTATGAACTATGCAGCTAGGTGGTACAATGGATAGAGCAATATATATATATATATAGGTCTGGAATTGGGAAGACCCAAGATCAAATATGGTCACAAGCACATATTAGCAATGTGACTTTGGGCAAGCCATTTAACCTCTGCCTTCCTCATTTTCCTCAACTGTAAAATGGGGGTCATAATAGCACCTACTTCCCAGGGTTGTTGTAAGACTCAAAAGAGACAATATTTGTGAAGTGCTTAGCATGGTACCTAGCCCATAGTAGATTTTTTTTTAAACCCTTACCTTCTGTCTTAGAATCAATACTGTGTATTATTGGTTCCAAGGCAGAAGAGTGGCAAGGGCTAGGCAATGGGGGTTAAGTGACTTGTCCAAGGTCACACAGCTAGGAAGTGTCTGAAGCCTGATTTGAACCCAGGAGCTCCTGTCTCTGATCCTGGCTCTCAGGTCACTGAGCCACCTAACTGCCCCCATAGTAGTCTTTTTTATAAATTCTTGTTCCAGTAACAGAAATAATGAGAAAGACTTAAATGTTATCGGCAATGCAAGGAACCAAGACTAACCCCAAGGGACTCACATTGAAAAATACTCTCCATAGCCATCGAAGGAAGCAGTTGGAGTCTGAATGCAGATGGAAGCATTTCATTTTCCTCTTTATTTCCTTCATGAGCTTTCCCAATATATGTCTTCTTTCATGACTTGGAAATACCTATTGCATGGCATCACTGGTAACACTTATTTCAGATAATTTACCATTTGGGGACAGAAAATTTGGATAGCAAAATGTCAGTAAACAATCTTGAAAACAGTTTTGACACATAATTTAAAAAATTTAAAACAAATAGATCTGTTTTTAAATAATGCTTGTTCACTTACTATTTGACAGTGGCATCCCTTTAGCTCAACTTACAACTTTCTGGTACCCCATCATCTTTTATTCAGCATCCATTTTGTCATAAGGTTCTGTTGGACCAGACAAAGAATGCTTTGATACTGGTGCACTAATTGTTCCCTAGGTCCTAATCTGGAGGGGACTGGGGGCCCTGTTTTGCTATATAATGTTTACTATGGAATGGAGACATGCAAAAGAGAGTGGCCAAAAGGAACTCCCTTTTCTCCTAGAATACAAGCTCCTCAGGGCAGAATTTTTTCTTTTTGGTGTCCCCAGAGTCAACCACAATACTTGGCACAGATTAGAATTCTTGTAGAATAGAAGCCGAATGTCTTTGACAGATCCAACTCTATTAGGTACAAAGAAAGTTTTATAAATATCATCTAGCATTTATGAAGGATTTATTCAAGTTCACATAGTCAAGTCAAGAATGAGAGAACACAGGGGCAGCTGGGTGACTCAGTGGATTGAGAGCCAGCCCAGAGATGGGAGGTCCTGGGTTCAAATCTGACCTCAGACACTTCCTGGCTGTGTGACTCTGGGTATTTTACCCCCATTGCCTAGCCCTTACCACTCTTCTGCCCTGGAACCAATATACAGTACTGACTCTAAGACAGAAGGTAACATTAAAACAAACAAAGAAAAACCCAAAAAGAATGAGAGGACACTACAGTGGATACCATTAAATAACATAAAATAACAGGAAATTTTAAATAATAATGATAGCTGGAAGTATTGTCCTTTAAAGTCAGGTGCTGTATTAAGTGCTTTATGAATATTGTCTTTTGAGTCTCACAACCACCCTGGGAGGTAGGTGCTATTATGACCCCCAGGAAAGTGAGGAAGGCAGAGACTATAGGTTTATTTTTTTTAACATACATTATCTCATTGGAGACTTCACAAAGTGAATGCCACAGGTCTTAACATCTCCATTTTGCAGTTGAGGAAACTGAGGTTCAGAGAAGTTATATTACATATCCAAGGTCACATAACTTGTTAAATATCGTCACTAGGATATGAAACCGGATTATTCCTGACTATACTGTAGTGGCTCTTGACAGTTTTTTTATCTAACATTTTTATAGAATCAAGAAATTGAAATAAGCTGAAATAGGAACCCAAACCAGAATAAACAATACTCATTTGTTAAAATTTAGCCAAATTCAAATATTAATTAAATTACAGATCAAACAAAAAACAATCCTACTTAGTTTGAACTGGCAATGAAATACATTCTCTCTCATGTTATATTTAAATATATACACATACGTATGGATAAATGTGTAATCACACACACAGGGTATCCCAACATTTATAAAGCTATTACAACTTAAAATTTCACTAAGACTTTTGGGACACCCTGTAAATAAACGAACGCAAATACACAAACACACATTTGTCAGGTATAGCTAAGCTGAGGTGGATGGAGCTGCTCACAACTGACTTCTCTGATGATCAAACGGTATCTTGTTTTTATTTTACACACTGGTGCACTTTTAGCACATATACTAAAAGCGTGTTTTATAAATGTACATATAAAACCCCATATTTTATGTATATGGTTAAATTTATGTTTTATGAATGTATATAAAACTGTTCAACTAGAACATCACCAATACTTTCCAGATCAAACAGATAAAAGTCCTGTGGTTTGATTCTCTTTAAAGAGTAATTCCATTTCCCTACCTTGGGAGTCATCAAACCCCACACTACTTAGAATATAAATGAAAAAGATTGGAACTTACTCTGTAGGCCCATGTAAATTTGGTGGAGGTCAGAAAGCAGATCTCCCCAGGGGGAAAGTGCCACATGTCCTCCTGCAGATGATGAGCCTGCTGCCCACAACACTGCCTTATACTGCTTCTGTACTGGACAGCCCCAGCCCTTTATCAGGATTCAGTTAATAGGAAAATCTATTTAATTAGGATATTTCCCAGGAAACTGATTTAAGTTTAATGGTACTTAACTGGCAAAGACTGCAGCTTTAATTGAGATGGTAATACCACTTAATTGGAACACCTGAATGGGATTAAGTGGTACTCAGATATGGTTAACTGGTTTCTCTGGTGCCCAAAGGCCTTCTGGCTCTCTGTTTTCCTGAAAACAGTCTTGGCCAATTGTGAGGAATCAGAGCCAAATGTTTGTAATGTCTTTTGTAGGTCATTTCATGAGGTGCTTTAAAAACTCTTTCCATCTGTCTGGGGAGCTGATCCATATTTCCCCTGATTATCCCTTCCCCAATAAGTGGGAGGACATCCCCAATCGACATGATGTGATTACATGATGTGTGCCTTTGTTTGGAGGCATCTGAAGGGCATCTCCTTGTAAAGAGTGTGGGCAAACCCACTGCCACCTTGCTGAGAGGACAGATCTATTAACTGCATCTCAAATGGCAGCCTGGATGATTTATTGGCTGGAATTCAGGAGGATGCAGACCTCTCATAAATCATTGTTTTTGGTGGTCTGTAAAGGAGAGCACAGTTAACTTGCTACTCTTTTATCCCTTTGGCTCTCTTCATCTTCTTGTTCTGAACACAGATCAGCACAAAGTAGCCTGAGGGGGGAGACCTGACTGCTACCCAATTCCTCCCTACTGGTCTTTGCTCTCCAGGAACTGAGAAATGGCTTTATTAGTTAGAGGTGCATTGTCATTGCATATATTTGCACGAGACCTTGGAGGAGAGATGCTGAGAATACTGAGATCCAGACACTTCTTTTTGGGGGGATGGGGGAGGAATAATAAGTATTTTTATTATTTTCCCCTTGGGTTATACATGAATTGTCATGTAAAACACATGTCCATATTATTCATTTTTGCAAATAAATAATCTTATAAAACCCAAATCCTAAATCATATACCCAAATAAACAAGTGATAATCATATATTTTCATGTGCATTACTACTCCAACAGTTCCTTCTTTGGAGGTGGATAGCATTCTTTGTTCAAAATCGATCAGAATTGTCCTAAATCATTGTATTACTATTAGTAGCAAAGTCTATCACATTTGATCATTCCATAATATTTGCAGTTATTAAGTACACTGTTCTCCTGGTTCTGCTTATTTCACTCTGAATCAGTTCACATATGTATTTCTAGCTCTTTCTGAAATCATCCAGAGATTTTTCTAAGAGAGATGGTAAGAATCATGGGAAAGGTAGATTTCCTGCAGAAATACATGAAGGAAAGAAATGTGCTTTTTCCATATGGCCTGATTGTTCATGGATAATATTGGTGAACCCCAACCTACTTGTAGAGGAAGAGAGCTCTGAATTTTCTACACAATAAGATCCAGAATCTAGCCTTTTAGCTGGAACAGTGAAAGCCTTGGGAATTGCCTCCAGGAAAATCCCAAGTTTGAGACATGTCCTCTTCTGACTTGGAACTGATACTTAGTATGGATTATAAGACAAATGGGAAGGGCTTTTAAAAAAAGATGTTTGATGTGAGGCTTTTTTTTTGAATTTTTTTAACATTTATTAATATTCATTATTAACATGGTTACATGATTCATGCTCCACCTTTCCCCTTCAACCCCCCCCTGCACCCCCTCCCCCATGGCCGATGCGCATTTCCACTAGTTTTGTCATGTGTCCTTGATCAAGACCAATTTCCAAATTGTTGGTAGTTGCATTGGTGTGGTAGTTTCGAGTCCACACCCTCAATCATGTCCACCCCGACCTATGCGTTCAAGCAGTTGTTTTTCTTATATGTTTCCTCTCCTGCAGTCCTTCCTCTGAATGTGGGTAGCTTTCTTTACCATAAATCCCTCAGAATTGTCCTGGGTCATTGTATTGCTGCTGGTACAGAGGTCCATTACATTTGATTTTACCACAGTATATCAGTCTCTGTGTATAGAGTTCTTCTGGCTCTGCTCCTTTCGCTCTGCATCAGTTCCTGGAGGTCTCTCCAGTTCGCCTGGAACTTCTCCAGTTTATTATTCCTTTTAGCACAATAGTATTCCATCACCCGCATATACCACAGTTTGTTCAGCCATTCCCCAATTGAAGGACATACCCTCCTTTTCCAATTTGTTGCCACCACAAAAAGCGCAGCTATGAATATTTTCGTACAAGTCTGTTTATCTATGATCTCTTTGGGGTACAAACCCAGCAATGGTATGACTGGATCAAAGGGAAAGCATTCTTTTATAGCCCTTTGAGCATGATTCCAAATTGCCAGCCAGAATGGCTGGATCAGTTGATGTGAGGCTTTTTGAAGGAGTTTCTATGCAAAAAAAATTGGCCATAGGATCATGAATTTAGAAGGGGAAGGGACCTTAGAGAATACTTTAGCTTTTTTAGGTCAGGTAAGATTCCTTTAGGGAAAACTGCACAACAGGTGTTTTTCAAAGCTTTCTTCTTCACCAGGGAATTGTTGAGATGAGCATGCTCATTATATAACTCTGTGTCGTTTATTAAATCAAGCAGCCACAACCTCTGCTAACTTGAAGTTTGTAGTATCTCTCAAGTTCATTGGCTTATACTTACCGAGGGGCAGCAAACTTCTATCCAATGAACAAGTTGGGATGTACATTTTTGTAATGGAATATTATTGAAGGAAAAGGAATGATGAGCAGAATGAGTTAAAAAACAAAACAAAACATGGAAAGACTTATATGAACTGATGCAAAGTGAAGTGAGCAGAGCCAGGAGAACAATATATATGATAACAGAAATATCATATGATGATTAGCTGCAAAGGACTAAAACTATTATCAGCAAAACAAGTCTCCAAGATAACCACAAGGGACTCATGAAGAAAATGCTATCCACAGCCAAAGGAGGAACTATTGGAATCTAAGCACAGATCGAAAAATGCCATTTTCCATTATATATCCTTCTTGAAATTTCTATTGTATGTGTGATGTGTGTCTTCCATCATGACATGAACAATATGGAAATATGTATTATATGAAAGTATGAGTATAGTCCAGCGAGGGTGAAGGTTTTCAACTTCGAGGGCCCAGAGGGCAAATTCAAGGTGTCTGTGAGGTTTGAACTGAAGTTTAAGGGATCAAACATTTATTAAGTACCTCCTGTGTTCAGAACCTTGTGCTAGCCTATAGAATATATAGATTTGGGGATAAGATTCCCTATGCTCCTAGATCACTGAATTTAGAAATGAAAATGGCCTTAGGAATCAAATCCTCCTTAGAGTCTAAGGGGGAATATGATACCTCCCTAGAATTTCACGTTTTAACTTTGTATAGAAAACTTTTTTCAACAGAAATCATTTCACAATCTAGTTTTTTTCCATCCTCTCCACCTGCGTCACACCCCTTTTTGGAATTTATTTCAAGTTAAACATAACTGACACCTAAGACTGATGATGGGTGTAACATTTAGCACCTGCGACCCTCATGACTCTACTCACAAATAACTTTTTCCTGGAACATCTGTTTGAGTGACTTTTGTGTGCTCCACCTTTAATGGGGGTTACCTAGAGGTTTCCTCATTTGGTGATGAGCTGCACTAAAGGGTTGATTGCAGTGATATGAAAAAAAATAATAAAAGAACATGTAGAGTTTTAAATTTTGCAAAGTGTTGTGCATCTATCACATCATTTAATCCTCACAACAACCTTGGAAGTAGGTGCAAATGTTATCCCATTTTACAAATGAGGAAACTGAGGCTAAATGAGGTTAAGTAACTTGCCCACAGTAACACGGTTTGAAAGTATCCGATGCAGGAAAGCCAGTTCAGGAAATAAAATCAATCAACAGCATTTATCGTGGGCTCCAGTCAATAAGGGTGTATATGTAAAGATATTAAGGCTAAATTTTAGCTTTTTATTAAAATTTTTTTTAAACCCTTACCTTCTGCCTTGGAACCAATATTATTGATTCCAAGGCAGAAGAGTGGTAAGGGCTAGGCAATGGGGATTAAGTGACTTGCCCAGGGTCACACAGCTAGGAAGTCTCTAAGGTCTGATTTGAACCCAGGACCTCCCATCTCTGGGCCTGACTCTCAATCCACTGAGCCACCCAGCTGCCCCTGCTAACTTTTATCTTACAGAGCTCTCAGTTGGTGTCAAGAGTAGTCATAGGTTCTCTTTCTCCAGCCATCCCATAGTATAACAGTTAAAAGAGAGAGTACTAGGGTACTTGGATGGTTGGTCAGATCTAGTATATTGTTTCTTCTGTTCTTCTGAGAATTAAATGGAGATTTTTAGTAGCTTCAACTAATGAATATTATCAGTTTGGAAAAGAAGCTTTTTTTTTTAGATCTCCTATACAATAGAATATTATTTTCCTTTGAGCTAATATCTAATAATAGAACTACTTTATTCTAAATTCTCTGTGGCATCAAAGGGATAAGATATAGAGTATAATATATTTTATGCATATGTATGTATATACATACATACAATCACAATCATATATATATATGGTATATGTATTATACACATACAAATATAGTTTATACACATATAGACCCAATTACGTAAATATTATCTGCTCTTTATAAAGCAGGGCAGGGAGGTGGTAGAGTGGATAGAGTTCCAAGAAGACTCATCTTTTTAAGTTCAAATCCAGCCTCAGAAATTTACTAGCTGTGTGACCCTGGCAAAGTCATCTAACCCTGTTTACTTCAATTTCCTCATCAGTAAAATGAGCTGGAGAAGGAAATGGTAAACTACTCTTTGCCAAGAAAAGCGCAAAGTCAAACATAAGTGAAAGGACAGAACAACATGTGTAAAGCATTCTAGGCACTGGGGATACAAAGGTGGGAAAAAATGAAGTCTATGTCCTTAAGGATATGTTATCTCTTGGAGAAAAGGGAAATGATTAAAGGTAAAATGCCATAGGGTCAAAGGAAAGATCTAGGTTAAGTGTTTTAGGAAAATAAGGGGGAGAAAATGCTACCTTTATTGGGGAGGGAGGAAACCATAATAATAACTCTGATTTATATGACCCTTTAAGTTTTGCCAAGTACTCTATAAACATTATCTTAGGATCCTCACAACAACCCTTGAAGGTAGGTGCTATGGTTATTATTAGCCCCACTTTATGGATAGACAAACTGAGGCTTAGGGAAGTTAAGTGATTTGCCCATGAAGCATTCAGTAAGTGTTGGAGGTTACAATTTGGGCCCTGAGAGGGAATGGATTTGATCTGGAAACTGCTTGGTTGTGGTGGGTTGTAGAAGAAGGGAGAATCAAAGATGACTCTGAGGTCTTGAGCCTGGGTGTTTGGGAGGAAGATCATAACATCAACAGAAATAGGAAAATTGGGAAAAGAAGCAGATTTAACAGGGAAGGCCAGTTCCATTTGACATGTTGAAGTGCCAGAGGGATATCTGTGTGATGGTGTGTCAGGCAGACAGTTTGGAGATACAAAACTGGAGCTTAGGAGAAAAACCAGATCTCTAGATTTGAGATGATCTGCATAGAGGAGATGAAGCCATCTATCACTTCTTAGTTGTGTCTACACCCTCACATTTCTACTGCTTTCTTGGGCCAACAGAACCTACAAGCACGTGCTAACAAATAAATACAAGACCTCATAAAAATTAAGAATAAAAAAAGACCCAACAGATGACCTGTGGGAAAGATGCACTCGAGTGTATGGTATGAAGAGGTGAGTTTCCAAACAATGTAGAAGAGAGAAAGGGACAACAGTAGGGAAAATGTAAGAAAATAATTTGTAACCAAAAAAAGGTAAAAAGAGAGGAGAGAAGTGAATATAGGACCAAATATTTTGAGATGAAATCTCTTCTTCAGGAGGCCTTTCCAGGTCCCCCCAGCTGCAAGTGCTTCCCTCTCTCAGATTACCTTCCACTCATTCCATATGTATTCTGCTTATTTCTAGTTGTTTATATGTTATTACCTCCATTAGATCTAAGCTCCTTGAAGGCAAATACCTTTCTTTGTACCCCCGTTCTCAGCAGTGCCTTATGGTAAGACACACAGTAAGCACTTAATACATTCTCATTGACTGACTGGTTTTTGTTTGTAATGTATAAATAAAGAATAGTTCTGAATCTTTTTCTGAGCCTTTGATAAAACTGGGCTCCAGGCAGAAAATATTTAATTACTATTGTAAGATGGCAAAAGAGCCCATGAATGTTCATTATTTCTTTTTCCTGAAAAAGAACCCCTTCTGCATCAGAGTTTGGCTGTTTTCCCCCTAGAAAATGAAGGGTCGTCTCAAAGGCAAAAGAATTATAACTTCATCTGGGACTTAGTACAGTATTCTAGTGACATTTTCTTTATGAACAGCTGGATCAGATTAGCTCAGTGGAATGGGTTTTTGTTTTTTGCGTGTGTTTCACAGCAAATCTCTCATTTAAAAAAATGTAAAATGCCACCAATACAACCTCGGCTTCACAGAGGCCAATAGACTCCTTCAGAAAGTGGCCAGATAAACAAGATTGAGTCTTCTCAGAAGATGAGTAATGGGAAAACTAGAGGCATGCAGTGAGGCAATGGCAAAACCATCTCAGACTCCTTGCTGCTCTTTTTGCAGATGAAAAGGAAGACAAGGATGATTTAATGTTACCATCCATTTCTCCTCATGACTAAAGGATGTTTTGGAATGTAAATGATTATAGTAATATATTTCCAAAGCTATAAAATGGGAAGTAGGTTGTACTGGGTGATTTCTAAGGACCCTTTTTGTTCTATCCTTCTGTGATTTGTGATTTGATGATGTCCATCAATATATCAATCAATCTACAAGTTCACTGGTGTAATGGGCAAGTTGGCAGTTTGATTTTCTATAGCACTATGTTAAGTAGTATGGACAGGGAAAAAAGTCCCTGCCTTCAAGGAGCTTTTACTCTCCTTTTTTTTTTTTTGAACTCTTACCTCCTTTCTTAGAATTGATACTGAGTATAGGTTCCAAAGCAAAAGAGTGGTAAAGGCTGGGTAGTTGGGGTTAAATGACTTCCCCAGGGTCATACAACTAGGAAGTATCTGAAGCTATCATTGAACCCATGCCTGGCTCTTTATCCACTTTGCTACCCAGCTTCCCCTTTCTGATTTTTTTTTTTTTGCTTTCTTCTGTTAATTTTATAATGTCTTATGAATGCTCTTTTTGGGGTATCTCTGTTACTATCTATTAACTCAGCACAACTGCCACCCCTAGTTTCAGAGAAACTCTTTCTCCTTTGTAATAATTATAGTTTAGCAAAACAAATCACTTTGACCAAGGCTAAAAATGACTGCCTCATTTTGCACCTCTCATCCACTGCCTTTCTGCCAAAAGGTAGGTGACATGCTTCATCAATTTTCTAAAGTTATAATTGGTCTTGGGCTTTGTTCTGTGGTTTTCCTTCATATGATGTTGCCATAATTGTGTAAGTTGTTGTGATTCCAGTCATTTCGCTCTGTATCAGTTAGTGCTCATCTTCTCAAGTTCCTCTCCATTCTTCATATTTGCCATTTATCTTGGAACGAGAACTGTATTCCATCTTGTTCATATACTACAATTTCTTCAGTTCTTCCCCAATTGACAAACATCCACTTTGTTTCCAGTCTGTGGCTAGCACATTTCCTGGTATATAACAGGTGCTTAATAAATGCTAGTTTCTTGATAATAAGAAGTGCTATTATGAATATTTTTGTACATATGTGTCCTTTTCCTCTGTCTTGGGAGTACAGGTCTAATAGTGTTGTTGATTAGTCATAGGGTACGCATAGTTCAGTGATTTGGGGGGTATAGTTCCAAACTGTTTTTTGGATGGTCTATTTGTTAGCTCCATGTACAGTGCATTACTGTACATGTCTTTCAGCCAACCTACTAATAATTTTCTCTGTACCAGTTTTCTTTGATTTTTTAAGTAGTTCATGATTTTATTGGTATGGGTACTTTCCCCATTAACCAAATCACAATCCCTCCATGCCTTAGTAGCTGGTTTAATGAATTGACATGGCTGCAAAATTTATGAGTCTGGCAATCAATGTTATGATTGTAAATTTAGAACTGGAACTTTAGAAGTCATCCAGTCCAACTGCTTCATTTTTCAGAAGAAGAAACTGAGAGATAGAGGAACATAAGTTAAATAACTTGCTTGAATTCACACAGCTAATAAATGGCAAAGTCAAGATTCAAATCAAGGACCCAGATCTATCACATTCTCTACCTTATTAGCACTTCTGAACTAAACTTGGTTGACACCCTCCATTATTTGTGTTATATTGCAGTAGCCTTTGTAAACCCAGTGCCATCTTACCATGATGAAACATTCGAGTGGAACTTCAGTGAAGAACTGGTCATTTGGGAAAACTTTTCTAATTAGTTTGGAACAAATCATAGGGCTGGTAATCTTGGTTTTATTTTTTGAATGAGCAATAATCTATTTTCTCCTCCTCTCACCACCTCCATTAAAAAAAACAAACAAACAAATTTCTTATGCCAAATACATATAATTGAGCAAAACAAATTCCCACATTGGCCATGTTCAGAAAAATATGCCTCCTTCTGTACCCAGAGTCCATCACTTCTCTGCTTCACCATGGGTCCTCTGGAATAGTGGTTGATCATTGCATTCACCAGAATTCTGAAGCCTTTCAAAGTTGTTGTTCTTTATAATATTGTGTGTTAATGAATAAATGCTACTGGTTCTGCCCTCTTCACTCTGTGTCAGTTCATATAAATTTTCTCAGATTTCTTTGATATTGTTCCTTTCTTTTCTCATTTCATGTAATACAAAAGTATTCCAAATCAGAACCTATAAACAGAAGCAAATTTCAGGAACATTAAATCCAACTCTGCTAATTTAGTGTAGGCCACCTGGAAGTGGGTCTTTTGCTGTTGGGTCTTTGTTTCATAGAAAGATTGAGATTGAACATGTAGAGTTTGTAGTTCTATGAGATCCCTTTCTGGATCTAGTACTAGAGGACAATAATAAATAAATGTGCTTAGGAAAAAAGCCACACCCCTTAGTTCAATTAAGGAGAAACCAATCTACTCTGATTCTCTAAGGCATTCTCTTTATAGAGGAAAAGGGTCCTTGGGTACTATTTTCTGTAATTAGATTTTTGCACCTTTGAATTGTGCCTTGGGATTTCCTAGCTCTCAGCAGTAATGTGAAAAGTGACAATGCTTAGCAACTCTAGATTCTAACTGATAATGGAATATTGCTTTATTTGTGGAGGTAAAAGAAGGTTAAGAAAGGAGAAAAAAGACAAGTAATAGTAAATATGTAGGGCATGTAGGTGACATTAAATTAGAATCAGGAAGATCTGAATTCAAATATGACCTTAGACACTAGACATTTGTGATACTGGGCAAATGATTTAACATCTGTATGCCTCAGTTTCTTCATCTGTAAACTGAGGATGATAATAACAGCTTCCTCCCTGGGTTATTGAGGATCAGATGTGCTAATAATTATAAAGCATTTAACTGTTCCTGGCACATAGTAGGTGATAAGTAAATTATTGTTATTGTTATATTTGACTTTTAAAGCCACAACCATTTTAGTGTCCTATTGGGTAGAGATGGCAAATATACTGTATTTGTACATGTATGGCCCATGATATACTCAGGACAGCCTGAACCAGATTAAAATATAATTGGGAAATATTTAACAGAATAAAAATACAATAAAACTTAGTGTTAATTTGTAGTTTTCTAGACTAAGATGTGGTCTGCAGAGATCATCATGTATGGTTTAATGGCCTGAGTTTGACACCATTGCTGTACTGAATAGAGTTGGCCAAGTAAGACAAGTCTCAACTCTTACATCTAGCTGTGTGTTCCTGGGCAACTCACTTAACCTCTCACTTTTTTGGGCAACTCTCTAAGTTGCGGAAAAGGTCCTCATTTGTTTTGGGAGAGGGAGTTTGGGAGAGGGAGATCCTCTTCCCATCATTTCCTTTAGTTGTTGACAAAATAATTCCATGCCAAATGATACAAATGGTTTAGAGATCAGTTGGCAGTGGTGAAAGTTTTATGGCACCCAGGATTGTGTGATTGGGCCCCAGTTTCAGGACAGTGTCTTTGGGAATGCAATCCAAGCTATGGGCACACTTCTTTTACAAATAGAAATATCTTAGTATTTTTTGTTCCCCATCCTCCAACTCTTCATGTACAGCACCTTTTAATGGGTGTTTCTACCCCAGGTAGATTGGGTTTCCGAAGGTAAACTGGGAGAATAAGTTGTCAAAAGTATCGAGTTTGGAAGAACTTTCAAAGGGTTTGATATTCTTCTGGCTGCACTTTATTTTCTTCATGAGATTTTTTTTTAGTGTATATGTGACAATGTGTTTTCTGTCTTGCCATGGGACTATGGAAATGTGTATTGCATGAAAGCACTGGTATAACTTATATCAGACTATCTACTGCCTCAAAGAGGAGGGAGAGAATCTAACTTGCAAAATGTCAGAAAACAATTGTCAGGGGGCAGCTGGGTGGCTCAGTGGATTGAGAGGCAGACCTAGAGACGGGAGGTCCTTGGTTCAACTTTGACCTCAGACACTTACTAATTGTGTGACCCTGGGCAAGTCACTTAACCCTCATTGCCTAGCCCTTACCACTTTTCTGCTTTAGAACCAATATACAGTATTGATTCTAAGACGGAAGGTAAGGGTTTAGGGAAAAAAAAAAGAAAGAAAACAATAGTCAAAAATGGTTTCTACATGTAATTAAAGATTTATTTTAAATTAAAAAAAGAGGTTGATATCATCTGAGTTGAATTTATTGAAACCCAGAAAAATCAGGAAACTGAGATGTAACCCACAGAACCAGAATCATTCCACTTATAATATGAATAAATGATTAAGGAGATCATACTTTACTTTAAATAGAAATGAGTCCCTTCATTGAGGCTTATGATGTCAGAATCTGCAGGAGATTCTTCTGTCATTGTTTGCTCCTGTCTTTGCACTTGAGAAAACCAAATCTAAAATCACCCACAATAAAAATCCACTAAAAGGGTCTGTGATTTCTGTTCAGGGACATCCCTTTATCAATAGCAGCTCAAGACCAACCTCTGATGTTAGACCTTTTCTAGGGAGTTGTCTGAGACAATAGAGGTTAAGTGGGAATGCCCAAGATCCAAAATTAATGTCAAAGTTGGGAATTTGAACTCAAGTCTGCTCATGATACCAAGCTCTGTACTCCATTTATTACATCACGTGAGGTCCTATAGAAGTGATATAACAAAACATATTGAGCATGACATTCTTGTCCATGATTGTCTCACTTTGTCTTTTTGCCTCAGTTTCCTTATCTGCAAAATGAGAGAGTTAGACAAGAAGACCTCTTATCATTTCTTGAAATAGCAGAATCTTTGAAGTAAATAGGAGTTATTAATTCCCTTAGGTCTGATCATGAAACTCAAATGAATCTTGGACCTCCTGGTGGTGGATGTTTTCTCCAGTGGTGCGGATGGCAACCCTTCCATCCCTGCTACTCCTGCTTCGTCTTCCATAACTTTACCACGGGCAGTACATTAGGTGTTCTGTTGGGGTCCTTTTTCAAAGTCTCTTTATATTAAGAAAAATCCAGTGGAGTGCATAGGCATGTTATATGACCAGCCCGTCTGCTTGTGCATTTAGATATTCTCCTGATGTTACTGTTTACTCTAGTTCTTGTTTGGAATTCGTAATTGTTAAGTGCTGCAGCCTCTTCACACATATGATGGGACTCTCCTTTGATATCTCTGTCACATTAATTTTAATTCTTCAGAGACAGTAACAGATATAGAATATTGGTGCTTAAAAGATGGACCCTTGTTTCTGGGTGGTGTTGGGGTCATTAAAAGAATTTTGCAATTTCCTGAAAGCAAACCAGCCCATATGTAGCTTTGCATATGTAGCACATGCCCTTGGATGCACATATGTGCACACACAGTAGAATCTACATGGCACAGTTCTAAACCTGGGATCTATGAATTTATCCTAAAATTTTTTTGTTAACTATATTTCACTATAATTGACTCCCTTTGTAATCCTCTGTATTTTATTTTTTGTATTTAAAAGAATTATTCTGAGGAGTCCCTAGGGTTTACCAGAATGCCAAAGGCAGCTATTGTGGGAGAAAAAAAAAGGAAACCTTGATCTATGGGATAGATTGAAAATTATAATTGCTCAGATTTATATAGTCCTCACAATTCAAATTAAACATTTATTAAGTACCTACTATATGCATGGTCCTATGCTAAGTTTGGGAGAAAAAGGCACTATAGGATCACAGATGTGTGCAGCAAAGGACTTAGAAGGCCATCTAGACCAAACTCCTAATTTTATAAAGAGGAAACTAAAAGACAGTTTTGTAAGTGAGGAAAATGACTTGTACAGGGTCACATCTCATAAGCAGTATTGAACAGAAGTCCTTCTGACTACAAGGGCCCTCTATTATGCCATGCTTCCAGAAAACAGCCCCTGCTCCCAAAGAGCTTTCATTCTTGGGTCATGGAGAGAGATACAACATGCTCCCAGAGAAGAAGTGCAAAATGAATGCAGATTTCAGTTCCCAGATTTGTTTTTCTTGAGGCCACTTTAGCTATGGGCTCCCAAGTCAGGTAGGGGCTGCTTAAGCAGTAACTAGCCCTAGGGGACATGATTCTATAATGAAAAAGTCAAACTATTTTGAAGAAGTAAACAGAGAATCAAACAGTAAAGAAAACAAGATTATGTAATAGTAATGACAAGTTTCATCCCAGTGACCTTAGTAAAAACAACCTAACTCCATTTTATTTGGGGGCACTGAGCTTAACCTATTATTTGACTGGCTTTCCAGAGGCATTATTATACATATTATGAAACAAATTACTGTACAAGAAAGTCTTAGCACCTTGCTCAGCCTCATAAAGCAGCCTCTGCAATTTGATTTAGCAGTTTCACAATCATTTATATCATTTTGCCCCCAATAACCCTTGAGGTTGATTAATGTTTTTCCTTTCCTACAAGCAATGAAAATGGGGCCACTGAAGGGTCAAAACTTTGGATTCCTTCCTTTCTGGGGTTACGGCACAGAGCCCATTGGGGGCATAGCTCACATTAGAACTACAGCTTCAAATCGACTGCATTAAAGATGATGTCATACCCTGGGAGACCAGGAGCACTTTGTTTTGGAGACTTGAGGGAAGCCAACAGAACGTGGGGTGGTTAGCCATGTTTGAAAACATCCTGGAAATGCTGGATACCTAGGAAGATAAAAAGGAAATCCAGGAATGAGAAAATATACAAATCTGTCATGTTCTCTAGACTTCGGATAACTCTTATCTCGATATCCAAATACTTCCCACATTTTCAGACTGTCTAGAAGAAAGAGGGGAGGGGAGACACGGATTCGGTTAAACAATTTTCCAAGCAGTTTTCCCATCTATTTTATAAGTCAACAGTATGAAAAATCCTTGACTTGACCTTTGAGACGGATCTTGTTATATTCTAAGGATTAGACACTGAGGGAACAGGAGTTTAAAACCAGAGAAAAGCATTTAAAGAAAGGACTAGTGGACTCCCTCCTTTCCTAAAGACAGTTACAGCTTTCTTTGGTATCAAGATTAACATTTATTTAGGACTTTGAAGTTTATAAAGCACTTTACATATATTGTCTCATTTGATGCTCAGATAAGCCAGTGACGTAGGTCCTATAAGAACTACCATTTTGTAGATGATGAAACACATTGGGAAAAATTTAGTGTCTTGCCTCTGGTCACATGGCTTATAAAGATCAGAGATGAGATTTGAACCTAGATCTTTCTGACTCCAGAGCTAGCACTCTATATATTACATTTATTTCCATACTTCAAAGATATGTGTTTTCAGCCATATGGATGCTTAGTTGAATGGCAAAGATCACAGCTACCCTCCCACCTTCTTAGAATTATTGTAAGGAAAATTCTATCTCACATTCCCACATACACATTCTCTCTCTCTCTCTCTCTCTCTCTCTCTCTCTCTCTCTCTCTCTCTCTCTCTCTCTCTTTCT